>NC_088338.1:3540000-3840000 GCF_036884655.1 Musa acuminata AAA Group | reverse complement strand
TTTAACCTCACTAGTTTAAAACCGTGGGAAAATTATTACTCATCCAGTTGTCAATGGTTTCTAGCTGAATGTTTAGCCCACAATTCTTTTTGAAGAATTACAATGTTGTAGGCATGTATTTCATTGTTTATCTTGACAGTCTTTTTTTGTCAGTTGTCAACTGTATAACACAACCCACCTTCCTCTTGGCATTAGGCTTGTCAGAACTCAGAAGCATGTAACAATTTGCACAAACTGAAGTAAGAAGATGCTGCTAGAACTGAATAATTGAGTCCTCTCTCAATCTTGTGAATGTTAATGATGCCATCTGATGCTTCAGATATTCATAAGATAGGCTTTTGTGCAGGCTTGGCCATAATTGATGTACCTCTTTAACTGTTCAGTCACTAGTGGGGCAATTATACTCGATCGATGCCAATGATTACTTCATGTTGGTTTATAGCATATTGGCATTAAGCATTGATCCTTGTCTAGGGCATTAGGAGACCTTTTTGTTTAGTTTGATAAATCTTAAAATGATTCGGCTGGGAAACCAAGTTTCCATCTAAACATCATTCTTACTCTATTTACTTCCTGACATTTGCATTCATTTCCCTCTTTTCAGATTGCAAACATGATACGGTTTCTGGTGGATAGCTACAACAAACCTGTGCCAGCTATCTTGGAGATTCCCTCCAAGGATCATCCATATGACCCTGCACATGATTCGGTTCTTTCTCGAGTGAGGTACCTCTTCTCTGCAGAATCAGTAGCATCAGGACGGCGCTGATTTAAATCTCTCTTTAATGGATGAAATCCGTGCTTCACTATTCGCGGTTGGTTTTTTCTCTCTTAAATTTTAATAAGCTTCCATTCGATTTTGAATGACCAATTCACCTTGATCTGCTGGAAGCATTTCTGAGACCAAATTGTTCCAGAGTTATGATGATGACAGATTACTCATGTATTCTGTTATGCTCCTGTACTTTTATTCTAACAATCTCTGCTATTATTCCAGAATTTAAACGCATAAAATATTTTAATAAATGATCACATTTCATTTATGTATTGCTTTTGATAAGGTACATTTGCATTGATCACTCTTTAAGTGCTTCTAAAGCTCAACTAAGGATTCTTGTGGCTGATGGATCAGGCATGCTGTTACAATGTCAGAATCCTCCTTAATGCAGGGTTTTGCGTGGTATGTTTCCATGGCAAAATACACCTTCTTTCTGAATACTGAAAACATACAAGAAACATGGAAACCTCTAAAAGTTGCACTTATCAACATGTGTTTACTTTAATTATCATCACATAATATCTGTTTTCCATGTGTTTATTCATGTTCATGAGATGGCGCGTTTTCTTATATCTTGTGTTATATTGAGATTAGCCTACCTGTATGCACTGTCAACTATGTTCATTAACAGTTGTAACATCTATTTTCATTTATTATAAACATTAATAACGGTGGTTGAGACATCATACGGTTACAATTTTGTTGAATAAAAAATATTATTAGTTTGAATCTTGAATAACTTTAATTATCGATTTTATTATAGATTTTGAGATTTTATAAAATGATTTGTACAAGAGATTGAGTGATTATGGATGGAAATTAAGATGGTTTTCATATATTTCGAAACAGATGATAATAAAAATTCTTATTTTTCTCATTTAAACGTAAATTTAGATCTATATATCGATATTTATTTATTGTGTGAGAATGACAATTACAATGTTTTTATTGCTGAATTAAAATATTGTATTCGAACATTAGTTAGTTTAAAAATCAATAGATAGTAATTTGAGTAGTTTTGATATATTTCAAACTAAATAAAGGATGATACAAATTTTAATTTGTTTTCAATTTTTTATATTTATATTTATTGAAAAAAAACTTTTAGTATTTATATTCAAACGATATGGAAGAATGACAATAAAAAGGAGCGACTTACAATATTTTTTATTACTAAAGTGTAACATTGTAATTATGTTAAAAAATACTATAATCAACTTAATAGAAACCAGCAATGTCAAATTGGGTTTTGAAGAGAAAAAAATTTATTTTTTATAAAATTATTTTGATGATTTGGAAAAAAAGACAATTTGACTTGTGTGTGGAGTATGGAAATATGAGATACTATTTAGAAATGTCTAAATTTTCATTAATAATGTGATGTATATGAATGATCAGTTTGACTTGGTTTGGATTCATGATCGACCTGTATGAGGACCGATGTCCAATGGGGTTTCAGACAAAATCTCTTTAACCTTCTAGTGAGGTTGTGTGAGTTAATTTTAAGATTAAAAACGATACTTTTGAGTAAACAATAACTAACATTCTTAACATTCATCACTATAACTCGAGTATTCATGGGGTTGAATTATTAATTGGGATCTTTTTCTACTGACTATGTTGCTAGTCGTGATTGGAGATAAATATATCCTCTATTAGAATTGTCCAAAATCAATATAGCATCAAAATTATGGATTGACATAATTATTAATACAAACAATAAATTTACCGTATCGAGTAATTGAAATTGACTCATTAATTTGATATTATATTGGGGGGTCACAAGCCATGTATACTGCCATTTAACATTAATAAATAAAAAAATAACAAATTAAGAGCTGCCAAAAAGGTTATTGGATCGAAGAAAAGGATGAACCAAGCTCATATATCAGGCAGGTTCGGCCTTGCAATTTTGGTCGTGTGTGGACATCTTAAATTGGGTTTCGTTCAAATGGGTCTACGGATCTTGATCGGATCGGACCAGATCCGTGCAGCAAATTGATCCGGTCAATTCACATTTTGGATAGGGGTAATTCTGCCATACAGAAAAGAAGGGTGCTATAAGAGCGCGACGAGTGGCGGAATCATGCGAACCGTCTTCCCCTTGGTCGGTTCTCCTTGATCGGAACCCTGCGCTCGACGATGGCCTTAGGCGAGCTCGTTAGCCGATCCCAGATCCCCGACGGTGGCGTAGCCGGAGATCCACCGATCAATGGCGCCTCCACCGCTGCCTCAGAGAGGAAAAAGGTCCGAGAAAGCGAGCGCCGCCGCCGTAGGCGGAAGCAGAAGAAGAACGACAGTAAATCCTCTGTCTCCTTGGCCGACGACGGCGAGAAGAGGGGAGTAGAGAGAGGGGAAATAGGCGCAGCTGAGGACGAGCGCAATGATTACCCCGAGGTACTATTACCATGTCTTCTGATGGTGTGTCCCACCACTATTAGGGTTTCTCGTGATTTCGGTGCTTAACTATCTTCGTGGTATTATCTGTGAGGGCGATGTTTCTGTTTGATTTCGGTTGATTCAGGTCATTCTAAGTATCCGAGAATAGTTAGGGTTTCTTGTTTCCTCCTCAGTCGATCCAAAACTGTTGTATGATTGACCTTCTTTACTTTTATTATAATTATTCAGGTTATTGCATATATATTCTTTGACTTTTGTTATTTTTATTTCTATTGTTTTGGTTCATTGATTCTAAATCCGCTATGATACTTTTGCAACTATGCCTGTGCTATTATTGATCCATGGCATCCAACAGTATTTGGCAATAATTAGGGTTTCTTGTATGCATCTCAGTGTATACGAATTGTAGAGGTGGTGGTGCTTTTGGTTGATACCTTGTTTTGTTTTGTTTTGTCACTTATCCTATTGTTTGCTGAGCTTCTTTAGGTCAACATGAGTGTGGAAGTGGAGTACATTCCTGAAAAGGCTGATGTAGACGAAAGCATTTTCGAGGAATTCAAGAATGTTATCGAGAAGTTCAACTTCAGAGATCATGCTGGTGTCGAGGTACTAGGAGAATGCCTTTTGAAGTGTACCTTGGACTCGAGGACAAGTTTCTTTTTCTGTTCTTTGCTATTCAGATCTCGTCTTATCTTTTTTCATGGCTGCTGTTCTCCTTGCAGGATAATTCAACAAAGGATGAGACCATGGGCAATGCGGCAGCCAAGAAGGGAGATTCAGATACAGAAGAGGATGAGCAGGAAACTCAGCAGAAGGAAAAAGGACTCTCGAACAAGAAGAAGAAGGTTAGTAATGTTAGACTTCTTACATCTTTCTAGATAGAGTTTCGATGAAGTTATCCATTTGTACATTTTGTAGCTTCAAAAACGAATGAAGATTGCAGAACTGAAGCAAATTTGCTCAAGGCCAGATGTAGTTGAGGTATGCTTAGATTATAATATTTCTAGTGCTAACATAACTTTTCAATCACCATCTGCTTTGTTTTATCTGGTTAGCTTGAACTTTCTACTGCTACCTTGAAATATAACATATACCAGGTTTTTTTTTTTTTTTGAAACTGGAAAAGCTTAATCAAATGATATGTGCCTGATCTTGGTACAATCTATACAATAAGAATTAGTATTTGTTATGATACTGGAGAGATAATAAGGGTTGTTCTATTAGAATACTTCTATTGGTGTAGATCCCGGCATGAATGACTATAAAGAAAGTGATAGTTGTGGTGCTTGGTTTTCATTCCTTCATTTAGCTGAGGATATTCTTCGGAACTCGCAATGGGTAACATATTGACAATATGCTGGAAAAGAATCTTTTCCTCAGTAGTTTTATCAGGGATCTCTCAACTCAAAGTGACATCCATGGACACCCAAAACTTTCTGGATAGTATAATAACACTTGTACCAATTTGATAGTGACTATCCATCCATCTAGAGTCTTGATATGTGGAGAATCAAGTTATAGGGTTAGTCTGTTGTCCTGCGCTTGTTTGGAAGTTTTTTTGTCTCACACTCTTTAGCCACTCTGAAGCAAACCTTTTACATTGCCAATGTGGCCTAAAGCAATGGCAAGGGGAAAAATAATTTTTTTAAACTGGAAAGGTGAAAAAGGAACTGCTATTTTCTGCTTATAATGTTAATGACTAAACTGGTTAAGAGCCAATGTGGCATAAAGCTACGTGAAGGTTAAAAAAAATTCATTGATTTGGGAACATAACAAAAAAACTATTTACTTCTCAAAAATTAATGGCTAAAATGTTTAAGAACCTATGTGGTGTAAAGCAATCTGAAAAAAGTTAATTAAACCAGGATGGTGTTACTTTTTGTAATGTTTAGCAATCTAAATGGTGAAGACTTATTTTGCCTACAAGCAAACAGCCAAATGGTTGCCCCTCTTTTTGTTGGTTTATGGGCCATGCTATTAATGGTGGCTAGTGTCCAAGATTAGATGTTTTCTTTTGCTTTATGCTTTTATGCATGCCTTTCCTGCTGAGCAAAAATGTGTTGTATAATTATTGTATGGCAACATTAATTATTATTAGGATGCTTAAAATAAGAAATGCTTCTTTTGTTACACCACCAAACATTTCTTTACTCAGTAACCTGGAAACTCGTGAAGTTATAAGTCTGGTTCCCATCGTTTTTGTCCTAATTATTAGGTCTTGATCAGGAACGACCAAGCTTGCCTGTGGTTCTTGATGATTGTGTTCATATGTTTGAGGTTTGTAGGAATCATAGAGCAAGGGTTTTCTGTATGAGATTGTACCTAAGAGATCATGATCCAATTGATGTTTTCTAGTCTCTTTTTTTGCTATATCAACTTTTTCCATTTAGTTCCCTTTGTTTACTGCAGCAAACTTTCAAGGATTTGACTGTTGATTGCAATTTACAATCAGCATTTGTTCCTTCTATTGGCATATGTTAATTTTTCAGATTCTAGGTTGTTCTTTTGGACTATTTTATATCTCTGAACTCTTTCTTGTTAATTTCTTTTCAGGTTTGGGATGCAACCGCAGCAGATCCAAAGCTACTTGTATTTCTTAAGTCGTATCGAAATACTGTGCCTGTTCCAAGGCACTGGTGCCAAAAGCGGAAGTTTTTACAGGTGAGACATAGCATCTGACATGAATTTGATGAAGAATGTATGTGCATTTTTAATGATGGTGTATGTGCATTTTTTAATTATGTTGTCAGTGGTGAGGGCAAATGGTGTCGATAACCCTCTTATACATATGCATAATTTCTTGCAGGGAACAGCTGTAACATTGTCTGAGCCTGGACATGATGGTAATTGCGAGAGGACATCTGATGGTTTTTTTTTAACACAATGATAGATTGGTGGGGTCTAGATAGATGCATATGATTACACTAGATTCTATGCTTTACGCAACTGTGTGATGCTAAATTGCTGACGTCCTAATAACAGTGATGAAACATGCATATTTGTGTTACTTGAAGTAAAAAAAAAAGGTTATTTATCGGACTTAAACTGAGTTATCTTGTTTTTGGTATTGCAGATATTTTGAGATGTCAAACCTCCTTCAGATTTCAATTGCATTTTGGGCTTTTTAAAATATGCCACAATTTATGATTTGTACATTTTGATGTATCTGGGTTTTATATTTGTCTTCTGATAATTGGCAGGGAAAACGAGGTATTGAAAAACAACCTTTTCACCTTCCTGACTTCATTGCTGCAACTGGAATAGAGAAAATAAGACAGGTACCAAGTAACTCATGATATTGAAATTCTAGGTTCTTGGTTTCAAGTGAAAGATCATTTTATTTAATTTTGCTATGCAATAGTAGTTATTTGATAGTTATGTGTTTTTTCAATTAAATTGTCTAGAAATATGGGTGATTCTGAATGGTCATTTGAATGAACTCCCGTATTCTGGATTTGTTTTTTCATCTATTTATTTTTTATTTTTCCAGGCATACATTGAGAAAGAGGATAGCAAGAAGCTAAAACAGAAACAGCGTGAGCGCATGCAACCAAAGATGGGAAAGATGGATATTGATTATCAGGTTTGATCTAAAATTGATTGCTCTTGTGATTTTTCTTCCATATCCCTCTGTCATCCCACTCCCTCCCTTGCTTTCCATCTCTTTCACTCTCTCTAGCTTGCTTGCTCTTGGTGCAGAGAATGGGGAGGTGTGAATAATATATTAAATCCTAATTGTATTTGATTGCAGGTCCTTCATGATGCATTTTTCAAGTATCAGACCAAACCAAAGCTGACAACACATGGAGATCTATACTATGAAGGAAAGGAATTTGAGGTACTATTACTTACACATATATTGATTTATATCCGATTGGAATACCTTGTTTTGAGATGTTCACTTATGTGCATTCTGCCAAAAACACGCTGCAGCCTTGATTGTGACAACTTTTTTCTTGAAACACAAGAAAAGACCATCGCTTGATAGATTGGCACATTCTTTTATGGATAGCATCGTTTTTCTGACAATTTATACAAGTGAAAATTATTTCCTTCATTCTTTATGAGTGTTGTATTGACAGAATGCTGAGTATATTTTTTTAATGTATTGTTTTATTTCTTTTAGTATGTTTCAAAAGATCTCCTTGAAAATTCATGATGTCTACACGATCTTCTCTTTGCCGTCGATGAACTATGTTATTTGACTTGTGCTATTACATCATCATGCCAGTCCACAGCTCTCATAAACTTTCCATGATAAGGGCTCACTCTGTTCCTATTTTGTCCACATGATTTACCGTGTTGCTTTATGTTTATGTTTTGACATGTCTTCAAGCATCGAAGCTTACTTGTGCTGATTAATGTTATCCTGTTTTGATATGTCCTTAAGTATATGCAATCTTATGGTAATGATTAAGGATTTGGATGGTGCCTTAATTTGGTTAGAGTCTCTTGACTGCTAGAGTATAAACTTATTACTTCTTTTGAGCATATCTTCTGTTATTATGAACTTTAGTTTGATAAAGATTGTGGGAAGCTTTGAAATGTTCTTCTGTTGCAGTTGGAATGGTTGTTTAGTCTATTTTGGTTGAAACATCCAGCATAAAATAATGGTCTCGTTTGTTCCTGGACAGTTCAAACTTAGGGAAATGAAGCCAGGAATGTTGTCAAGGGAACTCAAAGAAGCACTAGGGATGCCTGATGGTGCACCGCCTCCATGGCTTATTAATATGCAGGTCAATTGCTTAATTCGTTTATTAGCTTCGCCATTTTCTTCTATTGTTTTTTGTACTTTAATGACACTAATAGCAACTATTTTGTGTCAGAGGTATGGCCCACCTCCATCCTACCCTCACTTGAAGATACCTGGGCTAAATGCTCCCATCCCTCCTGGAGCCAGCTTTGGTTATCATCCTGGAGGTTGGGGTAAACCTCCAGTTGATGAAGTAAGCATCTCCTCGATCTTCAGGACTATTTACTTCACATAATTGCATTGCGTTGCTGCTTTTTTGTTCCCTCTCCGAGGTGATCTTTTTTAAAAAATTTTATTTTATGGTGATCAGTATGGACGCCCATTATATGGCGATGTTTTTGGGGTACTGCAGCAGGAGCAACTTAATTATGAGGTAACTTTGCAGACATGTTCTACTCCTTTTTCCATTGGATATGAAGGTTGAACGGAGATCAATAAATAATTAACTAGCTCATTTGTTATTTAGCTAGAAGGATAGAGACTTGCTGCTTAACTTACAAATTGGTCGTCTGTTATCTTTTAATTTTTGTTTTTCAAATTTTAGGAAGAACCGGTTGATCGGAGCAAACACTGGGGAGATTTGGAGGAAGAAGAGGAAGAAGAGGAGGAAGAGGAAGAGGAGGAAGAGATGGAAGAAGAGGAATTGGAGGCTGGCATTCAGTCTGTTGACAGCCTTTCAAGGTGCTTCATAGTCTTTCTTATGTTTTGTATTGTTATATATGCACATTATCTAATGTCATTGTTTCGCTATTCAGCACTCCCACCGGTGTAGAAACACCTGATGTGATTGACTTGAGGAAGCAACAGAGGAAGGAGCCTGAGAAACCACTTTATCAAGTAAATAAGTTTCGGTTCTTGTTCTTTGCATAGACGTATGGTGCAGATATAGTGTTTAGTGTTCTCTTTGACCTTGACCTGTGATATTTCTCACACGCCACTATGTTTTTCGAAGGTACTTGAAGAGAAGGAAGAAAGGATTGTTCCTGGGACTTTGCTGGGAACAACCCACACGTAAGTGTCTGCCTTAGTCGTGCCGACTCATGCCAATGTCAAAATGTGCTGATATATTTTTTATTTTTTCGATACAGGTATGTGCTTGGGGCACAAGATAAAACAGCTGCAAAAAGGGTGAGCTTTCTAATATGTTTTTTCACTTTCTTTTCTCAGTACATGTATCAATTTTGGTTACAATACATGTGTTCATTCCTTTAAGTATTGAAGATTGTTTACATTTTAACCCTCAGGTTGATCTTTTACGGGGTCAAAAATCAGACAAGGTGGATGTCACCATACAACCAGAAGAGCTGGAAGTTATGGACGATGTTTTGGCAGCCAAGTAAGGGGAATCACTCAAAATGCTTATAAAAAACTGTTACTGTTTGCTTGGAAAATTCTCCTAATTAGTTCTGCTTTCATGTGATAGGTATGAAGAAGCACGAGAGGAAGAGAAGGTACGGAACCAGAAGGAGGACTTCAGCGATATGGTTGCAGAGGTCTGCTTCTGGCTCTCTACGCTTTTTCTCTTCTTTTTTCCTTGTACTTCTTCTCTCTTGCTGTGGTGGGTGTCAGACTGATTTCTCTATGATGACTTGTTAACCGCAGCAAGCGGCAAACAAAAGGAAGCGCAAGGAGAAGGAAGGGAAATCGAAGAAGAAAGATTTCAAGTTCTAGACCATGTGGCCTGGTCTTTTGCCTAAAGCTTACCCTTAGCGTTCAGCATATAGGTATTTTTTTCGACATATCTAGATGTGTCATTTTAAGGTGCACTTCATCTTATGTTCCAGGTCACTCACTCTTGCTGTGAATGGAGTGTCGGGGAACAATGTTTGTTTATCTGCCACAAGCTGCTATGTCATGTTCTTATAAAATGTGTCTTTGTAGAATAGCTAATGAACTACATTTATAGATCATCAAGATGATTTGCTTGCAGATTTCGAAGTCCAAAATTAAGGCCTCATTCTTTGCCTTACCGTGTTTCAACCCGCAACATGTTTTAGGAACCAACGGAGAGCCTATACGATCTGTAGTTGTGGTAATCTTGTCGCTCTCTGTTCTTGAAGCAACGGATGCAGCGTAATGGCTGGGTGCTTTATTGGTTCCTTCTACGGCAAGAAGGTCAAGTCTATAGTTTGATCACGTGGCAAGTAGGTCCCTCATCAATGTCTGAGTTGGGCCTTCTTAAATGCTGTATGGAAGGAATTAAGTGTTTCGGAAAAGAGTGCATAATAATGTTTGTTATCTTTGGTCAGCAATATAGATACTGTCGTTTTAATGATGTTAATAATAAGACAAGATTACTACGATGATAAATATTACAAGTATAAAAAAAATGAACAACATGAGCCTAAGGTCGTGTATTGAGGCAGGTAAGTTTCTATTTATTTAGATTTTGTTTTTAGAATTTGTGAATTTTTCTATATGTTTTGGCTTGTTTTAGTTACAAGAAAAATAAGCAATTGTTGGGTTTCCAAAATTATGAATCTATTCTTTTGTGAATTAGAGATCCTGGAAAACGTGAGCGGCTGTTTGGCCACGGGCGGATGTTTGGGTCTAACATTTCGGAATGGAGGTTTCACAAAATTTGTTTGTAAATATTGTATTTATATAATCCCTTTAGAATTTTAAATTCAAATATTTAAATCTTTCATACATGGTATGAAAGATTTGTTGAAAATCGCCAGTAGCCATTTATTACTTATACTAGTTGTTGGACCCTTATGCTTGCCAATATTATACATTATTATATATATATATATATATATATAATCATGACTATTATTATTACTATCAATATCATCATCATTATCACTTTATCCGTTAAGGCTCTCCTTCCCACCGCTATACAAGTCTACCCGGCCAAAACCTTCGTCGCCACGCTTCGCACATCCATACCTACATCGACCCAAGACTGAGTATGCCTTCCTACAACTCTTCGTCTCCTTCCACCGTCCCTCACACGAGAGACTTACCGGCGCTCCTCGAGGCCGCGCGACCGTTCCTCCGAGAGGAGCTGGACAAGGTAGATCCCGATCTGCCCTCCCTCGTCATCGTCCTCCGTTCCGCCGGCGCCGGCGAGTGCTACCACAAGCACGGCAGCTTCCTCGCCCACCTCACCGATGTCTACCGCATCCTCAAGCTGTGGTGAGCCCCCGATGCCGTCGCCCGCTGCGGCCTCTACCACTCCGCCTACTACAACTCCTACGTCAACCTCGCCATCTTCGACCCCAGCACCGGCCGCGACCGCGTCCGCGGCATCATTGGCGGCCCGGCGGAGCGCCTCGTGCACCTCTTCTGCGTCGTGCCGCGCCAGACCCTCATCCACGACGACCTCCTCTTCCGCTACTCCGACGACGAGCTCGTCGAGCACCTCGAGCGCTCGGAGGCTTCGCTCCGAGCCGCGAAGGAGAGGGGCGCGTTCGACGAGTCGGAGCCGTGGCGGAGTAAGCTGCGGTCGCTGGTCCCGGCGGAGGGGATGATCGTGAAACACATCAGGACGGGCGAGGACACTGTGGTGCCGAGAAGGGTGGTGGCGACCTTTCTGCTGATGACCATCGCCGACTTCAGCGACCAGTATATGGATTTCCAGGACAAGCTGTTCGAGAACGAGAACGGGCGGCTGGAGCTCAACGGCAACGCGTGGATGGCGCTGTGGCCGGGAACAGGGAAGCCGGGCCTGTATATGAACTCGCTGTCGAGGATGGGGGCACTCTACACGCTGATAGCGAGGGAGGAGGAGATATACCTGGAGGAGAGGAAGAGGATGAGCAGGGACGAGGGGTTGCCGATGCCCGGAAGGGAAGAGGAGATGGAGCTGATGATCCCGCCAGTGTTCGACAACTGCACCAAAGTGTTGGAAGCAAAGGATCAAACAGTCGGTAGGGATTACTACTGGGAGGCGATATGTGGGGACTGGGAGAAGGAAGGGGAGAAGGGGTGGGAGAGGGTGGAGGGGCTGTTGGGGGAGAGCATAAGGAGGAATCCCTTCGTGGGGGAGCCGCATCTGGTGTTAGGGCAGGTGTACATGAACCAGGGTAAGTACGAGGAGGCGGAGGCGGCGGCGGGGAAGGGGCTGAGGCTGATGCTGGAGTGGGGGAGCAGCTGGGACAAGAGGATGAGTTGGGAGGGATGGGTGGCGTGGGGGAGGGTGTTGTCGGCCAAGGCGAAGGAGAAGACATGGCCCCACTCGTCGTGGGGCATCGTCAACCTTGGACTGGTGAGGTGAAGGCTGTCCCGTCATGTCCTGTCCTGTCCTGTCATGTCAAATAAACCCAGGAAGGGGAAGGAAGAGGCGCTGTATTTAGTTTTTGCTCATCAATAAATGTTGTAAATAGTTTTTCGCATAACTAAAATCGTGTGATTCTCTTGCCATAACTGCCCTTTTGTAAATAAACAAATAAATAAATAAATTTTCGTTAGAAAATTAGTAAGTGATGAAGATGAACCTTTCTTTGGATGACCAAGACCTTCAAGAAACAGTCTTCTCGTAATCTCATGTAGCTCCACAAATCCGGATCTGCACAAACAAACAAACAGAAAAAAAACACAGACATATATTTCGGAGCGTGAAGTCCTGCATTTGGAAGGCAACAGCACTGAAATGCTTCCTGAGGTTAAGCCATACCTTCTTCAGCAGGTCCGCCATCAAAGCTTAGCTTAGGAAGGCGCGACATGTAAATATAAACTGCTGACCGAGAATCATCTAGAACAAACTCAAGAGAACTACAGGTATATGTTGTGAGCAGCAAAGTAAAAAATGACTGAAAATGTTGCCTTTCTCCGCGACAAAACTGCAAATATTCAAAGGCCATGAAATATTTCCCCTCGTTTAGAAGTCTGTATTGTAAAACTAACCAGTGATAAGAACATTACAAAATTTGAAATCACCAGTAATGCAATTTTGAGTTAACTCGACTCAACAAGACTCAGGGCTAAAGGGAGTACGGGCAAGAACAAGTGATGGAGTTTCAGGAGGAGGAGGAGCCGGATCTGTTGTTGTATGCCAGCTCCTGCTCCGGTGAACAAAGACATTTAGTATCAATATCTTCTGCAATATATCAGCCAAAGTTTCATACCTGGTTCGGAGAGGTGAAAGAACCATGTTCCGAGAGGTTTGGAACCCAAAGCTGATCAATTGTCAATATTAAAAAAATACAAGTGAAACCACCAAATCTTATTCAGTGTAAATTGTACTTATTGAACTCGTTCAGATGACTTGGGGACTGATGGCTTGTAGGATCAATGGTCGGATGGTGCTTGCAACCAGCCAGAACATTCACTGGGCAATTGATAATCCAGGAACTATGCAATGCTTATTTACAATCTGCACCAACTGCTTCTTGAACAGATTTGAAACCATCTCGTTCCAAGCACTCCGCCAGTTCAGCCTGGTAAAAAGCATCAGGATTCCATTTTGCCGATTCAGAATAGCAGCAACAAAACATATTTACATTTTAGGATAATTGAAAGCAAAGCACAACTAAAGAGTTACTATAATAGAATTCATCATATTTGTATGTGTCCACATTTTCATATTGATATAAGATGATTCCTCAACTTTACCACCTTCAAATATGACTTGGCCAGTTAAGTTATGCAATCAGGTTTATTCGCAGGTTTTGAAGTTTGACACAAGCAAATTATGGGTCTTGATTGGTTCCCCTAGTCTGGATCTATAATTTATTATAAATGTTTCTATACAATTTCATTATATGCTCTGTTGCTGTGCAAGGGTCAAATATATCATGGGAAGCTTCTGTATTGGCCTACACCACGGGTTCTTGTACAGCTGTTGACTAGATTATTTATATGAAATGCTACACATTTAGAAATAAGAACTCACAGAGAAAGAGAACTGATGGATTTAGGTAGATATGATTAGGTTTAGGCATAGGTTAGTTTGGCCAACATAACAGGTCCACTATCGGGATCCTATTTAGTTTGGCTATGGATTTTCAATTTTTCATAATTATATAGAATTTGAGAAAGCTCTCTGTTGTCAGCCTTTTCACTTCTTATGCTTCCAAACATATAGAGGATACCATTTTCAGCTTGTTGTTTACATTTTCTGGTTTTTGCAAAGGGTAAATGGTACCTGCAATCAAGCTCAAAGCCTTCAGCAACTAAGTCGACGTATAGCTTCAATAGATTGGATGAGGTTTGAACACTCGACCATCTGTTAAATGAGTCTTGTACACCATATCATTGTTTTAGGTATATACATAATGTTCCTCATTCTTGTAATGGATTAATTTGCAACCTCATAATGTTTTGTGGATAGCTACTGACTGAGAATCTCAAGAAATTTGTTGAAAATTACTGAGATTCGTTCACAATAAATTATCATAGTATTAGCAGTATATCTAAAGGATTTACCAAAAGAGTTGTATGGATGGGTAAAATGTGATAACAGACTAAAATATCATGACATATTTAAAACTAATTTAGAATAATTTTCATCATTTTCAATAAGAGAAAACACATGATGAAAGAGACTAATTAAACAGAATAGTATCTATATCATTTTTAATAAGAGAAAACACATTTCGAGAGAGCTAACCAGATTAGTTAATTAAACAGGCATAACAAACAATTTGCAATTTTATCTTTGTAGCAAATATTTATCTATCTGTGAGAGCTACAATGTGTGTATAAACCCAAAAACCCATAAAACTCTTGTCATCTTCATATTTGCAAGGCCCAATAGATCCATGTTTTTGCATCCTAACATTAAATCTTATTTATGCCACCTCTCAGCAAAGACATCAAGCGTCAATTAGGTTAGTTTGTCATTTGTCTCACCAAGGATGGCAACTTGGGACAAAAAAGGTACAATGAATAATCCATGGGTATGCACCAGAAAATAAAGCAGACTGAAAAATGAAGCAAAAAATAAAAACACAAGTCGGCATAGTTTCATAGAAAGGTGAGTCGCAAGTTTTCTCCTTCAAGGAGATAGAATAATAGTATTATCTGACCTAAAACTAAGAAGATGAAACATATATTTGACAACCAAATTTGCTCGATAATATGTTATAAAACCAAGTTGGACTTTCATGTACTTGTTAATAATAAGTTAAATGACCAAAAACTTCATCAGTATTAGTGCAAACCTTTATTTGTGGAATTAATGAAGGTCCATCATAAGCAAAAGCTGTATACAATTGGACAAGTGTTGCTCCAGCTCGAATCTTCTTGTATGCATCTTCACCACTGCATTTCGACAAACACTTATACATAGTTTAAAAGAGATTTTGTTCAAGCAACCAGCGAATTTAAAATTAAATATAATGTCATATTACTTGCTTACACTCCCACAGCCTATAAGTGGAATCTTCCCCTGTAAAAATTAACAGAAATTGGCACCATCAATTAAGATTGAAAGATAGAAATTGGTCATGTCATAGGCAAGAAACAACGCGTGGACAAATAAATTCAGGGTGAAGGGCAGTTTCCCAGTTAAATAAATTAAGAATGTGGAGAAGTACCTGAGTGAGAATAGAATATACATCTCCTTGAGAATGCTAGTGGACATATCAAAGAGTGGCTTTCCACTTAAACCACCAGATTCTCCAGCTAATGGGTGACTAGTTACAGGATCTGGTCTTGAAATAGTTGTATTTGATATAATCTGCAGAGAAATTGCTCATGATTATGCTAGCCAAGTTAGTTGCTGTAACTACTAGTAGTTGGAACAAACAAAAGAATAAACTAAGCTGAAGAAAAAGACACTAGCCAAGTTAATTGCCATACTTACTGCTAGCCAGCATAAAGGAAAAACAAGGTAAGGCTGAAGAATGAGGAACTTCAGAATCTTTGTGAACTACAGTCCTTTATGATCATGCTTCAAACTTTCCGCTTCAAGAAATTACAAATCTAAGCAAAATTCCTGTAGTTGATTACTTTCATACTTGAAAATTTTCATATAAAAACAACTGCTTTGACAAAGGTAAAGAAGGCCTTCTATGAATTATTGCAACTGTTGGTGATGGTTTATAGCTAAAATTGAGAAGATGTAACTACACAAGAATGTTCATAATTCTATAACTCTGCAATGGAAATAATGCTGCCTTAGAAATGCAGAGAAACAAGTAATTTTGTGTTATTTTTGCTCTTTTTTTTTAAAATTTATTCAGGAGGCAATTGAGAAAATGGGACCCTCCATGAAATATTTGCTATCCAAGACTAAAAGGATCCTCAAGGACATCACACGAGATCAAAAAGAAATAAGTGAAATAAGAGCATAATGAATAATCACTCCATGGCATCAAAAAGAAATACTTGATGGTATCAAGTATGTCTAAACCGAGGATTTAAACGTCAGTCCAATACTGGTCTCCTTAACCTAATAACAAGTATGGCACTGGTATACCAAGCAATATGCTTAAAATGGTAAATAATAAAAAATGAACGGTGTGGTAACAGTTGAGGTATGTGTTCCAATACCGGTACTCAGTCGGACTGGTAAAGACCAGTCCATATCAGATTAGTTACACTGTAATTAGTCCCAATACAAACGGAATCCAACACGTGTAGTTAGCTACACTGTCTATCAAATTTCAAGTACAAAAAAATAATGCTTCAAGAAGATCAGAGAAGCTTACCAATCCATCCAAATGGAGAGCAAGAGCAACCTAAAAGTCAACAAAATGAAATGATAAAGAGTATGTACTATTTATGATAGGGCAAAAGAGGATCATCTTACAGCTTACAGCTGCTATGTCCTCAATATCCTCTTTAGACAAGTCGGGAGCAATTTTCACAACCAAGGGCAGTGGGCCCTCTTCTGCCCATTGCATCTCATCACGAGCAGCTTGCACCTATATACAACAACAACAAAACTATAAATTTTAACTATTTGGGGTCGGTTAGCTTGCACCTATACGCCAATCATAATAATCAAAGAGAAGAACTGTAAAAGGATACATAGATTTTCAACTTTCTAACCTTTTTGACAAGTTCTTCCAGTTGTTTTCTTCCTTGAAGTTTGCAAAGGCCAGGAGTATTCAGTGAAGAAATGTTTATCACCTGAAATGGTATTTGATGTTATGCTACAAATACTTACAAGAATGATTCAAGATAATTTTAGCATTAAACACCATTAGCTAGATCTAATTAAAAAGATAGCATAACTAGATAAGCAGAATAGTCATGAAAACTGGTAACCTCCAAGTGAACTTGAATTTTATAGGAGAGTGTTGGTGTAGAAAATGGAATATGTTCTTATCATATAATTGATTATATTTTAAAATGCAATTTAGGAGATCTCATCACAAATAATGTTAACATATATATGAAGAGTGTATTCAAGATAAGAGTCTTTTTTGCAGACCATGCATTAAAAAAAAATTAGGTTCATATTTGCGGAGTTCAATAGGATAACAAATTAACTTCAATTACATCCATGCATGGAAAACCCCTGATAATGGATTTTTCAACTTAAAGCAATCATACACAGCAAATAGGAAAAGAAAAAACATTATCTAATGATTTCGGCAGTCAGGCTTAAAGTAGTAGAAGTCCAACATCATCTCTCTTGATTGATTGTCAGCAACATGGTTATAAGGAAGTCGAAAAACCAGAATATTTCCTCCAAAAATGGCCATAGCTTCCTACTCCTGTTTATAGGAGAGAAGTGGGTGTTAGGTTTGGTGGTTACAGGTAGTTCCAAGAAAAGAAGTGATAACACTTCACCTTATGTTGGTGCAGGTCTTATCAAAGTGGTTAACACATGATGGTTAACAGAATGCATGAATATAACTTGTCAAGATGTGATAAAATTCTTGAATAAATTGTCAAATATTGTACAAGAGACATCAAGAAGCCACAATGACTTGTTGTGGGAGTTCAAGTCTTAGGTGAAGAAAGTCAGTTGAAGATGCTATGATGATAATGCTGTATGTGTTGGAACCATTTCCAGGGCTCCAGATTTGCTGACAAATGAGACTTTCATCCAACAAGTATCGACTGAAAAATTCTATATCAATGGAAACTAAAAAAACTACATATGACCTTCTATTTGAATTAGATGATTTAACTGTTAGATAATCCACGTAGCTTAAAGTGATAATTGTAAAGCAAAAAATGCAAACAATACACATGAATGCAGTAATAGAAAAAGCTTAAAGTTAAAAGATCATAAATAAAGAATTGTTAAACAACATAAAACAAGACTTCACCTAAATGTAAAATGGTGCATGATTGAAACTCACTGGCTAAAACATACAAAGAAAGTAATTAATCCAGTGTCAGAACAATCTGAACATGAACAAGAAAAATACCAAGTAATCAGCATATTGTGATAAAGTATGAACCCCTTTAACATAATCTGAAACTGCATCTTCAGTTGTTTTGTTATTGTCAATATTGACTCCCAAAATGCCAGAACCTGCTTTCCCTCCATGCATAACTTCCCCAGTCAATGATGGTGAAGTACTTGAAATTTCTTCCATTTTCCTCTTACCACGCTGAGCTCCAAGACGCTTTGCAACTACCACAATACCTTCACTATTGAACCCACAGCGGTTTATAACAGCACAATACCTTCACTATTGGAGAGCATACCCCAAGATCTCCACCAATTAATCATAAAACAATCAATCATCAATTTCAAGTACGCCATAGTTTCGGCGATACACATTACAAACGTTCATTCACTGTGTTCCGCACATGAGGTCAAGAACCAACCAAAACCCAACATTCTTAATGAGCATAACACCACGTAACGTCAATCAATTCTAGAAATGTAGATGAGACCTAAGAAGCCGACGATATTAAAAAAAACGTGACAAACCAACGACCACCTGTTTGACGAAATGCTCAAGGAAGCCAAAAGCTTGTTACCTTCTTGGACGAGTCTTCCGAAGCCGTGCTGTAACGCCTCGGCCCGACGCCACATCTCAGCTCGACCTTATTGAACGACGCATCCTTCAGGTAGCCCCTCAAAACCCCGGCCGCCATCGTCGAGCGGAACGCGTTCTCTCTCCTCTCTCGAAGGCGGTTTCAAGCGGTGTGGGTTGTGGCGAAGAGCGAGCGACACCATTTTATTCTGTTGTACTGATGAGATGTCGAGTTATAATTTGACAAAACGATGATTGATAATTAATAATTAATACGATCAATTTTAATTATCAATTTGATTTTAGAAAATTAATTAGAAATGAAAAATATTTATATTTTATATTTTATTCATGTTTGAAAATAAAAGATATTTGTATCTCATAAATCCCTGTAACATGTAAAGCATGTCACTATTCATTTAGTCAGACATATACGATAAGCATATAATGAGAATAAATATGATAAGCATATATGGTGTGCCTAATATATTCTCTCTCAAAATTAACGTGGCATGTTTGGTAATTTCTTTATTTTTAAGTTTTATTATTTTATATTTTAATTATTTGATAATTTAAGAGTTTCATTCGACTTAAATCAAATGTTTAAGCTCACTTATGTGAGGATTCGATGGATGATTTTACAAAATATATATTGAGGATATACCTTTTTGATGTTTAAGTTAATGGCACATAAGGATTTGAGAGATCTAAAAAAAATATAAATATTCTCGTATAGTTAAAGGATTTACATGAGAGCCTTTTATAGTAAATTCCATAATTAAAATGAAGAGTTAATCCATGACATACTTATGCACGATTTGTCATGCTAACATTAATGATTCGATATGGGTGCATCCTCGTTGGCATTAATTGACATCTGATTACCCATGTATCGTTTATTTTTATCATTTTTACATGATATATTTTGTTCTAATAATATCCATAATATTTTGTTCATATTCAATTTTTTTGCTAATCATTTTTCTTTCTGTGCGAGTCTTATATAATTGAGGTGACAAGAGAGGCTAATTCTAAACTAATTAGTCTTTGACGAATGATATCAACCTAATATAACTACATGAGCTTTCAGCATCCGCAACTGTAAGTAACTGTACTGGGAATTTTTAATTTGAAATAACGTAATCTGTCTTACTCAGATGAAAAAGAAAGTGAATTATAATCGATGGGGAAATCCATTGAGCTACATTGGCATCAACGATGAAATTTTGAAAGAATATTTCATTTATACTACATAATATTTATTTTTATTAAATTAATTATAAAAATCCATCAGAACTAACCTAAGCATCGGATTAATCATGTTGAGGACCCTATCTAATCTTGATTGTAGATTGATATTCGATTGAATACCGTCATATAGGTTGGTATTCGATCAAACATCTATGACGTTCTTGACCCCTCTTAAGTTTATTGTGCATGTCAGCTCAAACAAAGTTAGATTAGTCCAAATATTATCGACATCCTTCACATCAATAATTAATAGTCATATATGCATATATATATATATATATATATATATATATATATATATATATATATATATATATATATATATATATATATATATATATACATATATATATATATATACATATATATATATACATATATGTATATACATATATATGTATATACATATATATGTATATACATATATATGTATATATATATATACATATATATGTATATACATATATATGTATATACATATATATGTATATACATATATATATATATATATGTATATACATATATATATATATAAATATATATGTATATATATATATATATCCCCTATATATATATATATATACATATATATACAAAAGTGGTCTCAAGGTCGGCCACATTTGTCTTGAGTTTTGTTGTTGTTTGTAGGTTGATCATTTTTGTCTTTGACTCAACACTTTGGCTCGAAGCATATCTACCTCTTTCGTCATCTATAAACGTTTACTCTCAATTTCCTTAGTCAACCAGTCTCATCAAGTAGTAATTGTTTTGCATTAGAATACATAACATCTTCCATGTTATTTGAGAGCTCCATCCAACTCTATGCCACTCGGGGGGTTCTAGAGCACTAAGATAGCTAATGTTTTACATTACTCGTCGCGATTCTCGCAACATACGAAAACAATTCAAAAATAAGCTAAAACAGGCTATTTTTAGTCGTACGAGCAAAGCAAGAGGCAACACCTTCCCTATTATCCAAGAGCCTTGACAATAGATACCCAAACTATAACAAACCGAGGAGCAACTTATGAAAATTAAGATAACTTATCAATATGGCTCATTTTACCACTGCATCGATAAGAATATCAAAAGGCATCGTCTTGGCTAATGAGGGATCAATGTCCTCTTGAGCTACTTCATAATCTATTGACCATCCTTTCAAGTCACTTTAGATGCTTTCACCCCTCTTATATTGGCATGAGGGGCTCCCATTTCGTTGAGTAAGAAGCTTCAACATCCGGATGGTCGAGATGAGGATCGATTAATGGTTGCATAAGTCTAGGTGAGGCATCGTGACTTACTACAGATTGCCTAATGACTCGAGGCTTTCTCCTTTTAAACCACTCATCGCTTTTAGAAGGGTGCTTCGATAGCAGGTGCATCGGTGGATGGTTCTTGAGCATGCGCTTAGGGGTTGAAGGCATTGAAGTTCCAAGTATTATCTTTCGTCTGATAGAGGCGATGGAAGCATAGGAGCCCATTATAGCTGAGGTAAAGGGGGTCGGACCACTCAAAGTGAATGTCATTGATTTTCTCTTATGTAATGACTTGAGATTCATGCCTGTAAAACAAAGAAATGTATTAAGTATTGTATCAGGAATAGAATAAAGAAAGGAATGATGATATATACCCAAGGTGTTGGGCTTAGGCTGATGTCGATTAGTTAATTTTCATCCATACGTCTGATGGCTTAGGAAAAAATATAAGAACTCTCCTAATTAAAGTATGTGACCCTTCTCCTAGGTAGTAAGGAAGGGACGGGTGTTAGTGATTGTATTTGCTAAACAAGTCATATCGAAGCCTCACTCCAAATTGGTTTTAGATAAAGTACTATCTTTTTCAACCCTTATTAGAAGTTGGAACCCCTTCATCTCAAACCCAACTTGAGTAGGATGATAGCCATTGAGCCTCTTGCAGACTTAGAAGTAGGAATAAAATATGTCCAAAATTGGAGTGATGTCAACATAGCATCATTCATCGATAAAGGCCAGAACATGAGCCTAACCTTTAGCATATTGATGTTAAAGCAAAGAGACCTATACATCTGAACATACAAACACTATCTAGCTTGTGATAACAAGACAACCTTGATCAAGATAGAGTACATGAGGTGCAAGTGCACCTTGATCAAGATAGAGTACATGAGGTGCAAGTGCTTTAGATACTCAAGAGTTAGAGTGGAATCCTAATTAGAGGCATCCTCCATAATTTGAGATTCTAAATGATTGATTTTTGGGTCCACTTATTATATCCTTAGAGAAGGAGGAGGGCAGACTCTTTTCACTTTTGGACTTTCTGATAACAAGACTTTCACCCCCTCAATCACATGTTGGTCGAGGGGATGAAATTCAAACAATAAAGATAGAGAAATCTTTCTTGACACAAACGAGGGGTGAGGGATAGTGCTTCGGAGGTTCGGAAGGTTAGACGTGGGGATAAAAAGTTCAAATACACAATGGAGGACTCATATCACAGAATGAGCTATGTTGCTATAGAGAACCCACTTGTAGGCCCCAAGCACCACTTAAACTCCCAAGTGTCCCATCAAAGTTTTTCTACTAGCATTGGCCAACACAAGCATTGATCATTGGAGGTAGTTTAGAAAATATGCTTAATGCATCATTTTTTGAGCTAAGCATCAAAATACGTTTAATATGTTTTTATTAGGTTAAGCATTAAAAGGTATCTAATGCACCTTTCTTTGGTTAAGAATCAAAGATTGCTTGATACTTCTTTAAGGTTAAATATCATAAGTTATCTGATATGTTATTACTTAATGTTTCTTTCTTAGACAAAATAACGATGGTTATTTGATACATTAACTGTCAATATGCTGAGCCAATACATGACTACACTTTCATATCTTTTAGAGAACTCAGAAAGTACAACTTCATACGTGAGGGTCTAATGATAAGAAAAATATTCATTTTGATTGTGACTACAATCAAATCAAAAAGGTTAAGAATCCAATCAACAATTGAGTCATATAGGCATTAACCTAAATTAAAATTTTAAATAAATATTTTGCTCATATCAAAAAATATTTGTTTCTACTAAACCAACGAGTTCATTATACCATAATAATTGAGGTTAATTATTATGTTGTTATCTTACTCGAAATTCTTACTTTTTATTAGTTTGAACGTTAAAAAGATCATATTAGGAATTCCATTCAACCTAGATTTTTATCCATATCGATGTTCCATTGAGCATCCAATTGACCCAACCTAAGTTTCTTGTGCATTTTGGTTTGAACGAAATGGAACTGATCCAATACGACATCTCTCATAATAATAATAATATATATTATACATGTCTATTTGTTCATGTTATGAGATATATATATATATGTATGTATATATATATATATATGTATGTATATATATATATATTATTTTCTTTAATACGTACGTGTATACTGACTCCACAACAAAGAGAATGAGTTGGCAGGGTTGTCCGCCATGAAATCCTCTGCGGTAGGCGTGACTAGGATCCCGCAAATGAGCCGACCTGGTCGCGATTCACGGCGCTATTGGCAGCACGAAAGAGGTGGGCCAGACGCGATCCCGCGCTCCCATTGGCGGTTGTGTCAGCCTGACGGAGTTCGCGGAGCTTTATATCACCTCAATGCCTGAGCCGTGTGGGGCCCGGTGGGGATCAGCTACCCTGTGGGGCTCCACAAACTCCACCTCGCCTGTCTCGGCTCGAACAGGATCGGGAAAATGAGCCGACCTGGCAGCTTCTCACGGGGTTGTTGGCAGCACGAGCGCGGTGGCCCAACGGGGGCGCCACATAAGCTCCCGATGCCGCCACGTCATTGTCGCCCTTGGCGTCGTTCGAGCGGTTGTTCGGGGAGCGGAGCCTTGCGCTTCCAGAATCATCCTCCGACGTCATGTGGGGACCACGGCACGGCGGGGTTATCGAACACCGTCGGAATTCATCGAGATCTGTGCAGTTGACGCATTCGCTGTTCCCTGCGCGCCGTCAAATAGCTCTGCGTCGTCTCTCCCCTTCATTCTCCTCTCCGAAGTCGCCTGATCGTCTGCTCCTCGATCCTTCCTCCCCTTCCTCCTCATCTACTGCCGCGGTCGCGACGCCGATGTCCTTCGTCGGTGCCCACGGCGGCAGCGCCGCCCGCCAGCACTACTACTGCCACCAGTGCGACCGCACCGTAGCCCTTGTACCCAACGCCGCGGAGATCTCTTGCCCCATCTGCCACGGCGGCTTCCTTGAAGAGGTCGAGCCTCCTAATCCGAACCCTAACCCTAATCCTAATCCGTTCTTCCCCTTCGCCCCCTCCTCCGATGCCTTTTTCCTCTCTCCCTCTCTCCCATTCTTCTTATCCTCTTCCTCCTCATCTTCCCCCGCCGCCACTAGCTTCGACCTCCGGAACCCTGGAGATCTCGCCGGCCTCCTCGGTCCTGACCTCGTCGTTACCCGCTCGGGCCCTGTCGCCCCCTCAGCGGCCCACGGCGCCGCTCCTTTCAATCCGATGGTCTTCCTACAAGATTACTTCCAACAGTTGCTCTCTGGCGGTGCCAACATCCAGGTCGTAATCGAGGGTGGCCCTTCTGGTGGCATAGGCAACCTTGGCGATTACTTCATCGGCCCCGGCCTTGAGCAGCTCATCCAGCAGCTTGCTGAGAACGATCCCAATCGCTATGGCACCCCACCGGCGGCAAAATCTGCCATCACTGGCCTTCCGGACATTAAGATAAGCGTTGAATTGCTTGCTTCTGATGAAGCACAGTGCTCTGTTTGTATGGAGACTTTCAAGTTGGGGGATGAGGCTAAGCAGATGCCTTGCAAACATATCTTTCACAAGGATTGCATCTTACCATGGCTTGAATTGCATAATTCCTGTCCAGTTTGCCGCCATGAGCTGCCAACTGATGATCCCGACTATGAGCAACGTAGAGGGGCACCAGCTGCCCTTTCAGTGCGTCCAACAGCTGGAATAAGGGATCCTGGTAGCGTTGGTGGGTCAGCTGGAGCTTTTGCTGAGGGGGGTGCTCCTAGCCCAAGAACGGTTGAGAGGAGGTTTAGGATTTCACTACCATGGCCATTTAGGATTTTTGGGGCACAAGCTGAAGGTAGCGATGCTGCTGCTGGTGGGAATGATGGTAATGCTGGAGGCAATGGCACTGATGCAAATTCTGGCCGGCAAGGAGATGGGCGGTCAGAAACTCGGCAAGAAGATTTGGATTGAGAGAAATCAGAATCACAGTTTCTTGTTATTGGTATGCTGTCATTTACTTTTGTTCCTCTCTTCAGTTTTGCTGCAAGTTTTGGATCTATGGCAATTTAATTACATTGGATGATGAAGAGGTAAGTTGGTGAATATATCTGCATTACAGTTGTTGGCAATATGCTATTCATACACGAGCTTAGTTGTGCCTAGTTGCTTAAAAGTATCCATTCAACTGGCTTCTTACATTTCATACTTCTTGTTTTCTTCCCTTGTTCTTATTGGGAGTTGGCTATATGTATCTTTTTTCTGCCATTGAGTTCTCTACAAACCAAAAACTCTAGTTAAATCAAGTGCATTCAAACTCTTGTTTATCACTTCTAATAAAGGTTTCTTGGGTCTTCCTCTATCTTTCCTCACATCACTAGTATCAGTTGAGTCACGTCATTTAACCACAACATCTATAGGCCTCCTTTGAGCATCTACATATTATCTTATATGATTATTCCTCAGTTTCTATTCTAAGTACTTTGCTACATTGCATTTTATGTGGGGTACAACCTTATATATTGTTCTTGCTGCAATAGGTGTATGGTAGGTACTTCATTGCTCTATGATTGCTAGCATTATTAAAGTGTGTTAACCATTTGAACTTCAAATAATGCCAATCGAAAAATTTGTGATGTGCAGTTTTGGTTTTATCTTTGTTACAATGAACTTGAGGAACTTTAGAATATCTTTGTTACAATGTTTTTGTTATAACTTTAGGATATCTCACCCTTTTGTTGGCCAACGCAAGCCAAAAATTACAGAGCCATGTGTCAGTACCTCCGATGTTGATTAGCTGACGTGCAAATTCTTTTTTGATGTGATACATTTTGATCCCTTACCAGCCAATGTCGAGATTTAAGATCGAGACCATGCTATTCTGTAGTATATTCAAAGGCTGAAATAACTTAAGTGTCATATAGTTAATTTGTAGAGTTGTTATGTGACAGATACAAAGACTTCTCTAGATATTGGAGAAATTTGTGTGAGATGATCCTATGTTGAATCGTGAGAATATTAGGATATCATGGTTGGCAAGTTGAAGTTGTAGTAGCCTTGATCCAGAGTAGGAGGATTTGAAATATTCAGTGCGATGTTGAGGCATGTAAGATGTTAAGATCTAGTCTTGATTAATCTCACATTGCAGATTTACTCTAATTTGATGAATTCTAAGATATACTTATCTTTTCTAGTGTTCACATCTGGATTAATATAGAATGAAATATTGATTCATTTGTGTCTGTCTTAGATGATTGGGGCAGGCAATATTCAAGTACTTCATCGCAAGTTTTGAGTTGACCTAGTGACTGAGATCTTGGCCTAGCTAAATCATGGGCATGTGAAAAGTAGCTCCACATTGTTAAGCTCAGTTATACGTATGAACAAGTTTAGTTTTGGATCCAATTTAGCATGTGCAATGATATTGTTCTCTTGATTCTTCACCATGGATTTAAAAATTGGTTTTTTACATGTGAATCAAGTGTTGGTATGGGTTGTACCAATTGACTAATCCCATTTCCAAATGAATATAAACATCTAAATATTGACTAAATAATTAATAATAATTTAAAACTTTGGCTGAATATATACTAAATAACAAAATAAAACATGTTTTTAACATGTATTCCAAACCATGTATGAAGGAAAAAAATATAGATGTATGTAACAGTTATAAGTATGGCACGATATATGTATTAAAATCACATAAGTGAGAATCAAATGTCATACTTTATAATTGGCTCACCACGACCAAAATGGCTGCGGCCTATGCAAAGTAGTTTAGAGTCCTCAACATTGGTTGTATATCAAGATTTTAATTATAAGTAAGTCATCCATGGAACTACTCCCACGATATTTGATATCGGTTTATTATGTTTTGTTGACAAAACAAAGTAGTAGCAATAATGGAGTTATCATCATTAATTACTTGTGTGGTAGTAGGTTGCTCAGTTAAGTATGACCTGTACAAGTACAGTGGCAGCAGTTGTAGCACAATATAAATTGTGATTTTATCATTAATTAAAGTGTCATATTTTGAGTAGTCAACTATCACCATGATAATGCTGCCGATGAGATTCAGTTGAAGAACCCATCGAGTCTTGTTGAAAACCAATAGGGTGAATTTACAGATGTTGTGATCATCATCTTGGTTGCAACGTGTTAAAATAGTGTTCAGCGGTCTATGTTTCAGCTCTATGTTTGAATTGTAGGAACATAAGACCTCTGGATCTGGCCATCATCATTGGTAGACATGCAAATATCCATCTCACTGTAATCTCCACAGATCTAATGGATAGTATATTTGATTGAGAAGATGTCTTGTTGTGCAAATTGACTTGTAGTTTATTGATGGCATCCACTAGTTTCCACCTCTATATCATCATCATCATCATCATCTTGTGTTATGTTACTATGATTTAGATTACACTGACATGAAATGACAGTGTTTTTGCTGAATGTGCCAAAAACCTTTCAAAATAGATGTCCCAAAGTGACTGACCACTATAAGTACTTGTTCATGTCTTATTATGAACAACAGTCTAATCAACTAATTATTGTACCTCACTAACTGCATCGATTGCACTCGAGATGTCCAGTTCTTATGTTGTGATGACATAATGAAGAGCCAGTAAGAAGTTGTTATTGGTGATAAGATTTATTGATACTAATACATAGTGTTACTCTTATTCATGATGCTAATATATTGATCATTCCAAATGTAGAAAGTTCACAAATCATGAATTTAAAATATTCTTCAACATGCCATTTGTAGTTCTCTGGAGTATTCAATATCCTAGCAATCATACAATCTCTGTGCAACATATGCCTTCATAATATTCTCCTTAGTAATATATACATGGCCTACTCAATGTAGGATGATGTACAGTGGCTTAACAAACTACAATGGTATAGTCATTGTATCTTAGAATCTAGAGGATAATATGTTCTTCTCATGATTTTCTTATCTAACAAGGCAGTATAAAAGAGGTAACATCCTCTTGAGTTTGGTCTTTTGCTGTTAGATGGACTTTAAGGATATGAAATTTGATGTTAGTCATGTACTACTCAACTGTAAGAGCTTCTTGTAATGAATTCACTCAATCTACCAGAATCTATATCAGAGCTTGAAAGTTTCGTGCATCTGAATATGATTTGATGACTTATGAAAGGTGATCTTTACATTGCAACAGATCAGAAAGTTTATATTTTGGTTGGGCCGAATCAGTTGTCAAACATAAGGATCAGGCCATATAGGTCACATCACCTTTTAAGTGATGAGCTAATTTTGGATTTTCTCAGCCTCCTCCTCAAGTTATTTGTAGACAAATTCAATAGGTTGGGAGCTTGTATACTGGGACTATGTTTCTCAATAGTAAATCCCATATTTCTGTAGTAAGGTCCTCAAGCTATATGTTCAAGGATATGATTTAAGTTAAATCATTTTGCTATTGCTTTTACTATGTATCTTCTTTCTAGTATTAGCATCATCGATCCTGGTCTATTATGCACTCTGAGCTGGGAATGCCTTGATATCTGAACCGGTAACATCAAAATCTGACATGCCAAATGAACTAAAGAATTCCCATATTTCCTCTCAGGGCCTCCTTGTACAGGTAGCCTGGTTCAGCTGATGTGCAATATTGGTTATGTTATCCTGGCATTCCTGCCTAGCCCCTTTGAACTACTATCATTGGGCTGCCTTATATTCGAAGATCAACTCCTTGAGAAGGTCCAACACCATTTCGCTGCCCTGTCATGTTCATATTGGGATGAAGTACCATATCCATACTAGTGTCATATGGTCTCCTCATCCATGTTTGATTCTTCAATGATGCACAAATCTTGGGTCCTCATCAATATGATCTACGAGATCATCAAATTCATCACATATGGGCAACTCAAATGCCAACCTATTGAGGTTCGCCCTTTGGTTTTCCTGTTGTAGCCTTAAGGATCCCTTTTGGGGTATCCTTGCACATTGGCCATGTCTAAAGTATCCACTGGTCATCTCCATTCGGGTTATATTCCTCCAACTTGACCAGTGTATTTGGAGCAGATCCATTGCTAAAGATGGCGTTTGACGGCCATACTATCATATCGGATCACTATTTTGCTAGTAAAATATTAGTTTCTAT
This sequence comes from Musa acuminata AAA Group, assembly GCF_036884655.1. Lineage (NCBI taxonomy): Eukaryota > Viridiplantae > Streptophyta > Magnoliopsida > Zingiberales > Musaceae > Musa > Musa acuminata. The sequence goes on along the minus strand of NC_088338.1, from coordinate 3,810,611 downwards.
AATCATTATTAAGCTCATTGAGGCTTACAATATTAAAATTTATGCTTAGATATTTGAAATACAACTTACATCTAACTTAGATCTAACCTAGGCTAGTTCTATGTAAAATCTAGACCTTTGCAAATCTAAGTTGGATCCTCATGAATCTCGGCTAGATCCATATGGATCTTGGTTGGATCTGCATGCATCTAGTTTTGATGCACATGGATTGAGTCTGGATTTATGTGGATTTAGTTCAGATCAAATTTGTCTCAAGGGTATGCAAGAGAATCCTAGTTGAATCTAAGTGAATCCCAGCTGGTTTGAGTGAATCTTGGTCGGACTGGAGCGGATCTGACTTAGAATGAGATAGATCTGTACTAGATATTCATTGATTTGATCTCTTTTGAACAAGAAATTAGGAAAGGGAAATATAGATGTTGAACTAAAGCTTTTAGTCTAAGCATGAAACCATGATCACATGACAAAAATGTAAAAATGAAGTTTCAATCAACAAAAACTGACCTATAACTTGGAATTTGAGTTTCAGATTTACCTTGGTTCAAAGAAAAACGATGATGCATTCTTGGCTTTGAACCTTGATTTGCAAGAAGATAGTGATCTGGGAGAGAAATTGTGGGAGTTTTGAGAGACACCAAGTGAAAGAGGGGGGCTTGGATGGGGAAGGTCAGGTGATTGGGCAATACACTTATGATGTGATATATAATTATATACCAACTAATTCCTGATTGGTATGCATGGTTCAGTATGAATATTTGGCAGGACAGTCCATATTAGACCAAAGTGGGCAAAATCGTCCATTTTGGTTTGCACAGTTAAAGTCCATATTGTTATGGACAAAACTGTAAAAAGGGTGTTCGATGTAATGCTCATATATATCCGTGTCTCTCGGTTTTGTTCATGCTTTGTATAACATGTAGAGGGCTTGCAGTAGGCTTAGTAGCCATATTTAATTGGCTTTTATGGTTGTTTCAGGTTTTTAAATACAAGTTGTGTGCAGTCATCGTGCAGAGCCAAAATTGCCCCAAAACAAGACATCCAGGTTATCATTTTGGAATTTTCTAATTGGAGTGGGGCCAAAATTGCCCCACTCCGCAGAGTGGTGCAGACTGTCAACCAGCACAGCACCCACCCAAGAGCTACTCGGGTGGCATATAGTTAGATGAGCCTTTAGGGTATTGTCTAGGATTGGTTTGTTGCTTTGTTCCACATCAGTGTCATGTAGGCACTTGTGGGGACTTTTGGCCGTGGCGGACCATCTTGGACCCTTTTGTCGTGTGCCCGTTTAGAGCTTGTGAAGTTTATGTTTGTAATTTGTATTGTCTATCAAGTGTTTACCGAAATGACTGCTTATGGATCCCGAGTTAAACATTTTCTCTAGCTCGTCTTCTCTTTTGTATGTCCTTAAGGGATCATAAGAGGTTTCGGGGAGGCTGACTCTTTGCGGACGGACACGTGAGGATATCGCACGACTTAGGCAAAACTAATTAAGTCTGTGACAATATAGTGGTTGTTGGACTAGTAAATACTACTGGTCTGCACCAGCTTAAAAGTTGGTGTTTGAATCCATGGTTTCCACTTAAAAATTTTGGTCTGAGTCCTTGCTGAATCTTGTTACTTGAACCTAATAGACAGGCCTAACTAACTGTTACTACTTTGTTTGTGGCATGGTTAATGTCCATTGTCTTCATCAAGAGGGAGCAACATATAGTTATTTTATTTGTGCATGAAATGTGTGATTTGGGATGTTCTTTTTGGTTTTTTTCCCTTTCTTGGTTGTAGGATGGAGGCATTTTCATTTTGTACAAGGTTATTTTGATGATGAAAAATAAGAAAATCACCCACCTGCCCACCCATACAAACACACTAATATACCTTAAAGTAGCATCCTTCCAGAACATAATGCATACAACAAGCTGCACAAAATTGCAAAAACACAGTAAAAATAATTGTTTGCTTTGTTCACTGAAGTTCGACCGTGGAGATAGTAGTCATGTCAGGTTGTTCTTTATCCGTGAACTAGAGATCTTCTAGATCAAGTACTCCCTTGTCTTCCCTCTTTTCTGTTTCTGTAGCCCATAACCTGCAAAGTGGAGCTCCATATGTCAGATAACTTTCTGTGAAACAATAAAAAGAAAAGGATTCGGGTTTTGCCCTACAGGTTATCATCATTCAGATTTTGGTCATTTCTTTCAACTCTCCCATTCTTTGTTCTATCCACCCAGTCATCCTCACCTGGTCAAGCCAAGAAAACATGTATGTGGCCTTTCCCCTTCCAATCATATTGTATCTGAGAAATTGCTTTAGTTTGTCCGCTATTCATGTAGCGATGGATCCAAGTATATTTTACTTCTACTGATTTTGTAGGATGTCACCTGTTTTTGGTTGGGGATAACTTTGTTTATGTGAAATTTTGTATTTGAACAAATTAATTTATATACTATAAGCAAGAAATTCATACGGATGATGATTCTTAGTTGTGTTCTTGTATACACCAACTGATATCAAGGGCGAAAGACAGCCCGCAATCTTGGATGATGATGATGATGATAATGATTTTGAGTTGTTTGCTCATATTAACTCGTTTCTATTTCTCTTCTTGTAGGAGGAACTTCCAAGCCACATTCTCCAAGATACAGTTGAATACCCACATGTTCGAAAATTTCCAGTCTACTGTAACAGATTTTAGATATTGAGACTTTGTTTAGAATAATCACTTGTCATTTGGTTCATTTTGTTGTGTGGATGATGCTGTAAGCAGTTGGGGGATTGATTTGTATGCTCCAATGACCCAGACATGGGGTCAAAAGACGTGAGTCATGCATAATCACTCAGAATGATCCATGTTCTTTTGTGGTCAGATCTCATACCTTACTGGATTTATTTGTGTCCATATTTCGTCATATTGCATTTAAAATAGTGTATGATCTTCAAAATCCTGATATCTAATGTTCTAGACTTGCATTCTTGCTTTGTTCTTATCTATCATAATGCAGGTTTTACCACTGCTGCAGTTTCTGATAGTAGTGGATTTTGGTTATTGAACATTGAATCGTCTTTAAAGGAGCCCATTGAAAAGATTGATGCTTTTCTAATTTCGATTCATGCGTGAGTAGCAGTTCTGATTAGATTTCAACAAATCTTCAGTATCCATCAAATGTTTCCATATACGCATTCTGGCAGAAAGATTCCTTTTTGTATAATAAAATATTATTATATTAGTTTTTTTAAAAAATTATAAATAGTAAAATGGTTGTGAATAGTAAAAGGGTGTCTAAATAGTAAGCCAAGACTTCTTGTTCTCCATCATAACTCAGCCAAAATCTTCAAAATACCCCTAGCCCAAAAAGTCCAAGCATAATAATACAGCTACTATTCCTTTGTTGTGTATAGGAAGGTATACTGATGCCCGATGGGAAAAATTCATTTTTTCCGAAAATTGCCCATGAATAAATATTAAAATTACTTACGGCCTTCATCCGGCTAAGGCTCGACTCGACCCTCTCTCTCTCTCTCTCTCCCACCGCGAACACACACTGCCAATCTCCTCTTCCCAGATTGATGGCAGCTGCGTCTGCTCGTTCCCCGCTTTCCGCTTCCCATCCTCGCGACGATCTCAAGAAGAAGAATCTAAACAAGAATAGTACAGTGGCCGTGGCGGCAGCAGTGCAGTCGCAGCCAGACAGACGCAGCTCCGGGAGAAGCGAAAGGGAGAAGGAGAAGGTGAGGAAGGAGAGGGAGGAGGAGAGGGAGAAGAAAGAGGTGGTCAACCGTAGGATCGCTTCCAAGAAAGCCATATCCATCATATTGAGGCGGGAGGCCACCAAGGCCGTCATCGAGAAGAAGCGCGGCCGCACTAACTCGAGGAAACTCCTCCCCCGTACCGTTCTCGAGGCCCTCCACGAGAGGATCACTGCCCTTCGGTGGGAGTCTGCTCTCAAGGTCTTTCCTTCTCCCTTTTCCCCTTCGCTCCCTTCAGCTTTTTGCGTAAGAATGATGAATTCTGTGCTTAATTTCTTGCCAAGAAGCTAATATACTCCTTTATTGTGTGTGCTTATTCGTCCATGAATTGCATGCTGGGCTAAATGTTCTTTTTGGAGATCAAGTCAGTTACGTGTTTGTAGATTTGCCTGTTTAAGCTATATCGACTGTTGCTTGTGTATTAAGCACAAAAAAAAGGACAAAACTTGATGCCTCCACACACTTATGGTTTATTATCCGGATTCCAACTTTCTACTACTGTCAGCTTATCCTATATCTTCCGTGCATGCATGAATATTTTCCTACAGAGGCACACTACCATGTACCTACCGTACCATGTATACCTTGCATTCAACGATTCCAAAGGAAAAAATAATTATTATTCGACATACCAATTACCAAGTGCTTGATTGAACTGAGTTTAGGCAAAAGGAAAGACTAATGTTGAAAATCAATAATTATTATTTGACATAGCAAGTGCTTGATTGAACTGAGTTTAGGCAAATGGAAATAGTAATGTTGAAACTCAAGAGCTCCTGACATTAATGGCCATCGTTGAAACTTGGGAGCTCTTGACAGCTCAGGTTATCTTTCTGGTTGTCAATATTCTGCCCATGCTATTGTAGAGCAGGCATGTGAAGATTGTCAACCTTGCATAGGAAAGGGAGAAACAGGATAGAAGTTAAATTCTTGCAGTATTCTTATGTTGATTTCTTAGTCATATAAAATTTGACCTTTTTGTACTCTGTCCTTTTTTAGTAAGGCTTCTTTCAGCTTTTGCAACAAGTGGCTTCATCAATAATCATAATTTGTGACTTCTATGAGTCTCAATTCATTCATCATTTTGCTATTGAAATCTAATATTCTACTAGATGGTATCTTAGACCTTTATGCTCCCGGGAACCTGCATTGTGTCGTCTTCTGCACTATGCCAGAATTACATAAACAATGTACTCCAAGTGGTTAACTTTTTGTAGTTGCAAATGCGGTCGAGAGTATAGGTTCATACAGTTGGTATGGGGTACATGAGGTTAAACAGTTGCAAAAGAGATGGTTACCATTGTCTCTAGTAATTTCAGATATATAAAAAGGCATGCTTTAAGGCTGAGATCCAGTTTCATACCTTTTTTAACACTGAAGCCATGCATATTCGACCTAGTTTCGAAGGGATCAGATGTTAGCTATTTTGATATTGGCTAGTTTTTATGTACATTGTGTCATCATCTATTTTTTTTTGCATTTATCTATGTGAGAGTTGTGGTTGTTGAGTCCTTTCTTTTCCCTTTTTCTCCCTCTAGTTGAATTATCTTTACTTAATTGTTGACTTCTGTGGTAAAATGTTGTCTTCCAATCATGTAAAGAAGATTATTGACACAATCACTATATGTGTGAAGTTTTGATATAGTTGGATTGTGATGCATAGGTTTCATTAAACTAAATGATTGTGTTTACTACTTAGGAACCACTTGTTTTTTGTTCTGCTTCATTCTCCTATTCCATTGCATGTATCATGTTCCAGTACTGACAATTAAACCAAACTAGAAACTTGATAACCCAGATGTGTTCTTCAAAATCTTTTCTTTGTGGTCATATACATTTGCCATTTTGTTTTCCTATCTCTTCTGTTTGTGCAACATTTCTTAGCCTAGCTTCACTGTCATTTGGTTCAGGTGTTCGAACTTCTTCGTGAGCAGTTATGGTACAGGCCAAATTCTGGCATATACATAAAACTTCTTGTCATGCTTGGGAAATGTAAGCAGCCTGAAAGAGCCCAAGCTCTTTTCCAGGCTATGGTTGATGAAGGTTGCATCATAACCCATGAGTCATACACTGCTCTTGTCTCAGCATATAGTAGAAGTGGTCTCCTTGATCAAGCATTTTCCTTGCTGAACAAGATGAAGACTATTGATGGCTGCCAGCCTGATGTTCATACCTATTCCATTCTCATCAAATCCTGTGTGCAAGTCTTTGCATTTGACAAAGTTCAGATTTTACTATCTGATATGGAGAGCCAGGGTATAAAGCCAACCATCATTACATACAACACTCTAGTTGATGCTTATGGTAAAGCAGGAAGGTAAATGCTGCTTCTTGTCTATTTCCTGTATCCTTTTTTATGATAGTTTATAACTCATCATGCCACTGTCTACAAGCTTGAAAAGCTTATGCTTTTTACATGAATTGATTGTATTAAGGTAGTATTGGTCATCATTATTTTCTTCCATGTTAGTATAACTTGAAGATCAAAGATTATTCACTTGTGGTCTTGTTTATTACTCTTTGGAGTAATTTAGACCTGTTGATATTCACCTTTTGGTTTCCTCGTCAACTTTTTCAAATACAACTTTCTGTTACCAACAATTGAAGACATTTAACTATAGAGCATTTCAGCTCATACATGCTTGAAATGGGGTAGAAATAATGTAGCTTGGATAAAAATTAAAGCAAACATTATACATGCAACAAGCTTAGTTGATAGCCTTTTCGTAATGTCTATTAATCTATGAGCAGAAATTCATCTCTATGGTTTTGTTTGCTTAAAAGGTTTGCAGAGATGGAGTCTACACTTATGGAAATGCTCTCTAACCATGACTGCAAGCCTGATGTTTGGACAATGAATGCAACACTCCGAGCCTTTGGTGGCAGTGGGCAGATCGAAATGATGGAGAAGTGCTATGACAAGTTTCAGAGCTCTGGCATCTCTCCGGATATTAAAACATTCAACATACTTCTTGATTCCTATGGCAAGGCCAAAAGATACGAGAAGATGGGTGCTGTAATGGAGTACATGCAGAAGTACTACTTTTCATGGACAGTGGTGACTTACAATGTCGTTATTGATGCATTTGGGAGGGCGGGAGATCTGAAACAAATGGAGTACATCTTTAGATTAATGAAGTCCGAAGGGATCAAGCCAAATTGTGTCACACTCTGCTCACTTGTCAGAGCATATGGAAGGACGGGATCGGTGGATAAAATAAAGGCTGTAGTGAGATTCATCGGGAACTCTGATGTGATGTTAGATGTAGTCTTCTTCAACTGCTTGGTGGATGCATATGGCCGAGCAGGATGCTTGGTCGAGATGAGGGAAGTGCTAGAGATGATGAAGGCTCGAGGGTGTACGCCCGACAAGGTAACCTATAGCACCATGATCAAGGCTTATCTCAGTAGAGGAATCGATGGTGATCATGTTCAAGGCCTTCGAGATTTCTATAGAGAAAAGATTGCTTAACCAATGAGTTTTGTTGTTGAGTTATAATTGTTCTTTAACAATGAAAAATAATAGAAAGCTTTGTTTGTCTATGCCTGGAATTAATAAACGTTATTCTTTTTCCTTGTTCCACAGGGATTATATTATGTCTCAATTTAACATGATCACAAAGTTTAAGAATATTTCTTTATGTAACCAAGGAAAATCTTCTATGGCCGCTTGGCCAGAAACAATTTTGTTAAGAAGATGAGAACATCTTAATATCTTCACTTGTATATGTTGCTAAATATAGGGTGAGAGATGTTTGAGTCTGCTTGTATGTTCTTTTTTTTTTTCTTCCTATTTTCATTCTTCATGAATGTTTAGTGTTTATTATGTCATTCTTTCTGTTTGGGTCCATCGACGACATTCTTTCAAACTTAACAGTATCATTTTGTTATCTAATAAAACTCTAATATGTGTTTATGTTACTTGATCATTCTATATTTGAGTTTATAATCTCCTCGGTTAAGGATTGATTTAATTGGTTACTCAAGCAAATCATAACCCGTATATCTATTCACATTTATGATATTTTTAGCGATGTACATATTATTACTTGAGATGCGAAGCTGAGAGTTTCTTGGTAATTTTAATTGCTTGTATATATTTTGGCAAAATTTGTATATTTTCAATTTTTTATCTTTTAATTGGAGTTTGTGTGTGTGTATATATATATATATATATATATATATATATATATATATATATATATATATATATATATATATATATATATATATATATATATAAAAGAAATAATAATAAAAAAATTTCTGGAGAATTTGCTCCAATTAATATATGTTCCAATCATTCTTGTAATATTTATGGGAATACATATTTAGAAGGGTAATTATGTAATTTCAGTACAAATAAGTATATATGTACAGTTGCCCCTTCCTCACTCCTCGTGGTCTCTTTATTTCGTCCGTCGCCGGCACAGTGGCTCTTTCGTCCCTTTCCCTTCCCTTCCGTTTCGATGCCCTCAAATGGAGCTCGGTGAAACCCTAATTCGAGACATCGCTCTCTTCCCCGCGGTCCTTCAGCCATCTTCTTTGCTCGATCGCGAGTTTCCATGAACTAGGAGACGGATCTGGTCGCTTAGCGTTAGGTTTTGGCCATGGCATTGAACAGTGACCCTTTCGTCCCTTTCCCTTCCCTTCCGTTTCGATGCCCTCGAATGGAGCTTTGCGAAATTCTAATTTGAGACCTCGCTCTCTCCCCCGCGGTTCTTCAGCCATCTTCTTTGCTCGATCGCGGGTTTCCATGGATTAGAAGGCGGATCGTCCGCTTAGCGTTAGGTTTTGGCCATGGCATTGTCTCACACGGTGTTCGGGCTGCCGCTTCGGTGCGGGAGCGTCGGGAATGCAACTTTCGAGGAGAGACGGAGGTCCTTGGCTTTGACCGGCGTCGCATCTCTTGCTTGCGGCAGGGAAAGAAGGGTCCTCAGTGAGCCGTCTCCGGAGGCCAAGTCTCGTACTAGCCGCATGGAGATCTCTGGTCAGGCAAAGATGAAGGTGTTGGAGGCCCCGGCCATAGAGAATGGGCAGGTTCGAGACAGGGTGGAGATTCCTGTGACTTGTTTTCAGGTTGGGAAGTTATGCAAAAAAATTCCACACGTTTATTAGCATTATGCCTTAAGATCTTCCATTATTACTTCATTGATTTGTTTGCAAGAGAAATTTGATTGCCTTGTGCTTTGTAGAATTCAAATATGTGAAAACGACATACACTATTCAAAAGAATGCATATATTAATATGTCAAGGACTTCCATGAAACTCGTTAATCCTTATATACTGATAAGTTTGTGGCACAGATATTTGTACATCAGAATGCAAGATACGCAATTTGAGTTCTGGAAAGGATCAGTATGATAACATCTTCTTTAGGCTTTGCTTTTAAGATAGATATTTTAGATTGTCTTCTCACCTAGGCCCAGTGTGTGCTGATATTACCTATAAGTTCTTGTTTGTTTGTTTTATGACATTGTATATGTTGTAATGTTCTTGGTTTTACCTGTGTGCATAGTCAACAAGAGAGTCTAGGTTGATGAGAAGGTGAGGTAAGTGTCCCTATACATCAGACAGCATACAAGCAATAAAAAAGGAGACATTCATGAGCTTCACAAATTAGATGATGGATGGAACACGTGGATGTTCTTACAATGTGTTTCATATAGGGGATAGGACTTATCTGCTCTCTTTCGCTCATTCTTTTTTATGCAAATGCCTTAACAGGTCTTGGTTGTCACATGTCCACATAATTCTGGCTAGAGAGGAGTTAGATTTCTGAGAGAATTTGTATGATTTAGGAAGGTTATTTTGTTTTGATATTTAACTTCAATGATGTAGAAAGTGGCATATAAGAGAGGACGAAAAATAGTTGATCAAGCTAGCAGTTAAAATCATTCATATAACTTATTTGAGGTTAATGAACTACAAAAACTTGATTCTTCAGTATTTTTTTTATATATAGTAAGGAGACTATAACATATTAAGTAGATGTTTGGTTATATCAAATAAAATGCTGCTTCTCTGATTATCAATATTTCTTGATAAAGTGATCTTTAGATACATTCATAGTGCTTACTTATCTGCAAATAATTTACTTCTAAGGACAAATAAGATGTGGACGAGTGACATTTCTCTTGAAGATTGTATAATGATTCTGATGAAGAAACATTTTCATATAACAAATTTGATCATTCATGATAATTTTATTGGACTTACCAAATGCCACCTATACGACCTAGACTGCCAATTCTGGCTGATAGTCATCCTAGTAAATCATTGAACTGTAATTACCATAGCTAAAACTTCTGATGTGCCATCGAAGGTGGCAAGTCTAACAAAATGATCTGTTTGTTCTATCCATTAATCTATATCATTGTGAAAAATGTACAATCTTCCAAGTGCAGAATTATGTAGATTATTACAATCAAGTATAACATCTGGACCTTTTCACAAATGCCAAACTTTAAAGCCATCTATGTTGGATTTGTGTATGCTAAACACTACAATGGTGTCCTGGATGTCACTAGTTTTGCAGCAAGGTTAATGGATATAGGAGTTTGTATCAACATCAATCGTAATTTCCTCTTGAAAGCTAACATATGAAAAAAATGAGTTAGTTGGAGAGAGATGCATACTACATTCATGGAACTGTTGCAATGATAAGAGAATCATATCCTACAATTTATATGTTCTTAGGACTTCTTTTTGCTTCTTGATGATTAGTTATGGAAAAATTCTTTGGTTCAAGTTGAAGTCACGTCCATAATCATTTTTTAATGGATAATAAAGCAGAGTCTCAAGGATATATATATCCCTGATTATTAGATTCAACAAATTTGCAGCTCTTAGGTGTTACGGTGCAAGCTGAAAAGGATGAGATTGTCAAAGCAGTAATGGAGCTGAAAAATTCAACAATTGAGGATGGATACACTGCAGAAACAATTGTTTCTCGGAAGGTACAAGATAGTGTTCTTCACTATATGTATTATTGTGTGATATCTGAATGTTGTATTTGCAGGATCTCTTGATGGATGTAAGGGATAAACTTCTATTTGAACCAGAATATGCTGGCAATATAAAAGAGAAAGTACCGCCAAAATCTTCTCTTCGAATTCCTTGGTCTTGGTTGCCTGTTGCTCTATGCCTTTTGCAAGAGGTAAAAATTTTCTATTTTATAACCTATTACGTTTAGTAAACACATTCGCTGGGAGCTTAATTACAAAAAGACTATTTTGACCATGAACAGCCATTGTCATAATCTGAGAATGTGCTAAATTCAAATGTTTTATAAACTTGACACTCCTGCAGTATTGTACTTCTACATTTGATGACATGGGTTTGTATTTATTTGCTACAAATAAGTGAGCCATTTAGAATTTCTTGTACTTTTTCCTGATATCCTGGACTTGTAAGATGTATTGCATTTTTATATGTGTGCTCATGTATAAATAGTTATTTAGTAAGTTGCCCCAAGTGCATTCATATTATGCTGTATGAGTATGTCATTCATTATGGGGTTACTATGCAATATCCTATCAAGACAGATTGAAGCATGACAGACTGTAGTAGACATATCAAGATTCCACGTGGCTTGAGAAATCTAAGTTGACATTATAAAGTTTATAACTTTCACAATTTTAAATAGGTCAATCCTTGGAGGTGTCTCTTGATTCCTGCCCCAAAAGTTGTTGTTTGTTAGTTAAACACTGACTCTGAAGTGCAGCCCCAATCTCTTCTTCCACTCTCCTCCTCCTAAAACACTAAAAATATAGAAATTCTCTTTTTCTCTTCTGCTTCCTCACTTCTGAGAAAGAACAGTACTCTGTTGTTGTTTTTGTACCCTAACTGTTGATTGCATATATCTCTTTATCAACTCTGCTGTCCTTGGTTTTCTTGTTGAAGATTGTGACAGGAAATTGATACTTAAATGCAGGTTGGAGAAGTAAAGTTGGTTCTGGAAATCGGCCGAGCAGCTTTGCAACTTCCTGATGCTAAGCCATATAGTCATGATTTGCTTCTCTCTATGGCTCTAGCTGAAGTAAGATACATCAGCAAATATGTTATTATTTAATTGTTTGCTGTACTGTGTATATTTCATTTGATTTTTCGGTATCTCTTCTGCAGTGCTCAATTGCAAAGGTTGGTTTTGAGAAAAACAAGGTATCTGAAGGTTTTGAAGCTCTTGCACGGGCCCAGTATCTTCTAAAGAGCAACGTCTCTTTAGCGAAAATGCCATTGCTATCACAGGTATGTATCTTCTTGTCTGATTCAGTTTATGGTATCGATATGAAAATGACTGATCATTTGGAGCACTTCTTAGGTAGAAGAATCTTTGGAGGACCTTGCACCTGCTTGCACGTTGGAACTTCTGGGGTTGCCTCTTATTCCTGATAGTGCTGAACGTAGACGTGGGGCATTAGCAGCATTGCAAGAACTGATTAGACAGGGCCTAGATGTTGAATCTTCCTGTAGAGTTCAAGATTGGCCTTCTTTCTTGATTCAAGCTATGAATAGGCTAATGGCTACTGAAATAGTAGATCTTCTTCCTTGGGATACTTTGGCTGTTACTCGCAAGAACAAAAAATCAATCGAGTCTCAGAGTCAAAGAGTTGTACTCGACCTTAATTGCTTTTATTTGGCCATGGTCGCTCATATTGCTCTTGGGTTTTCGATGAGACAGAATGAGATGGTATTGCCTCTTTGCTGGTGACAATGATCTCTTCTTGGCATAGGCAGTGATGTATTTCTGGTTATGTTCTCATGCAGATCACTAGAGCAAAAGCCATTTGTGAGTGTTTAATTATATCAGATGGAGCAGACTTGAAGTTTGAGGAAGCATTTTGTTCTTTTCTTCTTGGGCAGGTAATTACATGGATCCTTTTTTTATCTTTCCTATATGTGTTTATTTAAGTGGGTCTATCTATGCAGACTGGGGGCATGGAGACTGTTGAAAAGCTTCTGCAGCTTGAAACAATAAGGAGTTGTACTTCACAGAATTCACGACCTGGTATGAGTGGAACATACAAGGACAAGGGCACTGTGAACCAGACATTGGTAGGTACTTCATTGTCTGTTACCTTCTATGTAAATGTAACTGAAAGAGCACTGTGATTCAGTTCTACGAATGATGTTAACTTCGATAATTAACAAAAGTTGCTAAATTTTCAAGATTTTGTGTTGATTACTACCAGCCTTCAGCATTTTTCTGTATGATAATATAGTCGATAAAAGTGATGATTATCATTTGTCTGACTCTATTCTTGATTTGGATGTTTCCTGAGTAATATTGATAATTAATTGTGAATATTTTGCAGGAGTAAATCAAACAGAGAGTTCATGAACTTACATTTTCAAAAGACTTGGTCCCTTATTAGGACTTAAAGTTGTTATGGGCAGATTTGCTTCTTTTTTTTCAAGTAATGAAGATATACCTGGCCATGTTTTCACATGTTTCTTGGGCATTTAACTTGGTGGTTCTTCGTCAGCTTAAGATTAGTTCCAGAATCATTTATATGCTATGACAAAAGACTTAATTTTTCCTTATGCGCTAAGTTAAATTTATGGAGTCAGTTTAGGTTATCATGATCAAATAGCCTGTTCTAGCTCAATTACTAGAACAGAACAAACCTTACCCATGTGGGTGTCCATGTCACGTCTTCAATCTTGTTCAGGTTTCTGGAAAGAAGTGTCATAGATAACCTTAAAAAATTGTCATTTTAGGACAATGTATACTCCTATTTCAATCTTACTTATCATAAATACTTCAGGATAAAAAAATAAAGGCATCTGTTTTTTGGGCACCAACTTGGTCTTATTTGGCAATTATTTTATGGTACTAGTTTGCCCAGACATAATCATGCACTCTTTTGATTTCTAGCTTTTATAGATATATGTATTATCAAACTCTGCTCCTTTTTGTCTCTTTGCCACTTGATCTTGACTTCTGTATTATGATTGAGGACTATGTGGGTTTTCTGACTTCTGTCATAATCTTGTGGGTTACTATCTCTTTGATAGAAATGCTGATGCAATTTATTTTTTTATATATGCTTTTAAATATTGAACATTTAAATGCACTTGACAAGAACTTAAATTCTTGCTGATACAAGGTGCTTATCATGCCTTTGATGTTTTTCCCTACTAAGGCTCTAGGTTACTGAATTATAGCCAGAATATTCAATGATTGCAAACTTTATATGATTTATTAGGGATTATGATGGACATCTCAGCGTTCATTTGGGGAAGAAAACCCACTGGTTTTCCAGGGGCATTTGTGTTGGCATCCAATTGCGTTATACGAAATCAAACCAGCTTCAATGTGCTAATGCATATGATATCCACCTACGTTTTGTACAGAAATAGGAAAATGAAGGGAGAGTAATATAGATGAATGACGTAGATCGAAAGTTCAAAATAAATAAATTGGTTGATATTGCTGTTTTAGATTTTTCTTGTTTTACCTTATGCCTGAAATATTTTGTTTTTAACATAGTAGTTCCACCAACTAGTATTGACACAAAACGCAAAGTTATGACTAGTTGATGGTGTACCCTTCTGTTGCTATTTGGTTTTTAAAATATGATTATTTTGGTTGGTTATACTTGTGCATAACCTCATAATTTCCTCATCCTTGCATTCACTTTGTGCATGTTTAGGTATATTTATAGGTCCAGTTTAAAAATTGGCACCCATAGAATTATCATTGTATCCATTGTTGAATTGCCTTCTTGTATCATCCATTACTACTTGGTACATAATGCATGGCTGATGCTATTCTTAGGCACCGAAGCACTTTCTATTTTTAAGGATCGCTTGCATGTGCCAATGCTCCAATGATTGTATTGTTATCTGTATATATATAAGTTAATCTGCCGTAGAGGTTTCTCCAATGATCTATTCTCGAGGTTTTTAATGATTACTGGCTAATTGTTGGAATCCATGAATGTTTTCATCTTTATGGTTGGACTTGTACTACAAATTGTGTCAGTACCAAGAGAAGTGGGGTTTGATTGTTTGTAGAATCTTCTACATACTCTAATTCATTAGTCTTTTCATGGTAATCATGATGACGGGTAATTTTTCATGCATTGAAGTTTTACCTGAAAGTCAACTGGAAACAATGGGCAATCTAGAGTTCCTTTTTATCACACCTTAAGCTAAGCCACAATTTCATAAGCTATGTATGAGCATATAGTAGCTGATTGTAGAGCTTGCATTAAGGTTGAAATTGTCTTATGTCAGAAGAACTGCTGAAATTTACCAGGAAACTTGGCTGAAAGACGCTGTTCTATCTCTCTTTCCGGATACACGAGATTGCTCTCCTTCTTTGGTGAGTCTTGGAGTGGATTGATGTCTGATAGTGCGAGGTCCTTTATGTTGGCAAGATTCTAATTTTTACAGATACAACATAGGCCAACTTTTTCGGGAGCCCAAAGCGAATTCTTAGCAGTGGCAACCAGAAGAAAATAGGGACCATGAAGACACTTCCTTCAGCCGGACACTATGTATCATCTTTTGGTCTTTTAGTAGACCATCGAACTTCTGGTGCACAATCTGCAAAGGTTAATTCAACCAATAATTTGGGAGAAGCTGTCAAGCAACTTGCACCAGTTAATTTGCAGAGCCAAATGGCAGTTGGTAAGACTAATGGTAATGCTAGCTCGCTATCTTCTCAGCTGAAAAGAAATCTTGATTTGCATCATCAAGGTTTCTGGGAAAGCTGGCTTAATAAAGGAGATATAACAGGAAAGGCTGCCTATATGACGCTTGCCGGATGCATATTATTTGGTGCATTTAAGCTGCTTGCTATGCAATTTGGTCATCTGAAAATGCCACATGAATTGAAATCAATTAACCATTGCATTACTAGTGAAGCTGCTGCTTTGAGTCATTTTGCTGGTGGAGATAGCACATCTGCTTTTAGAGGTAGGGATATAATGTGGCAGTTACGGAAGCTTTGGTCAATGTTCAGCCAACGCCTTGAGCATAAAATTAGTGTTGGAAGCATGCAGAATGGGTGGCCCACCGATCTCTCACCTTTGTCTACTTCTGCTGGTTTTATGATACATAAACGGCACATGGCTCTTGAAGAAGCAGAAGCACTGGTCCATCAGTGGCAAGATATAAAAGCTGAGGCATTAGGTCCCAGTCATCAAATTCAATTGCTGTGCAATATTCTTTCCGAAGCAATGCTTTCAAAGGTAAGTTTTGAGAGGACATCAGATTATTATTATTATTGTTGTTATTATTATTATCATCATCATTATTATTATTATTACTACTACTACTACTATTATATTATTATTTATATGTGCCATCATATATATTTTTTCTTTGATTCGGATTCTGGTGTATGTCATTGTCAGTGGCAAGATCTGGCGAATTCGGCAAAAGCCAAATCCTGTTTTTGGCGATTTGTTTTAATACAAGCCTCTATTCTGCGTGCTGAGATAGTATCAGATGGAGGTGATGATGAGTTTGCTGAAATCGAGGCTGTGATTGAGGAAGCTGCTGAACTTGTAGATGAATCTGAGCCAAAAAAACCGAGTTATTACAGGTTCTTCACAAGACCAGTATATCTAAAGTCCAATATGTATTATCCTTAAGAACTGCTCATTTGTTTATCTACCACTCTATTCGCAGTACATACAAGGTTCATTACATCCTGAGAAGGCAAGAAGATGGTTCATGGAGAATTTGTAGAGGTGATATCCAGAATCAAACATGATCTACTCCCATGATAAATCAGCTTATCGGTCAGGTATCTTACAAAATCATCCTTCTTGCGATTGATTTAGGCACCATGAAGAGGGTGGTTTAACATTATCCAACTGTACAGGAATAATGAATCTTATGGTCTCATTTTCCTTCAGATGTCTCAGCTGGCTAGGGTTTGTGTATAATGTTGCATACATGTAGGTTGACTGATCATACTCATGAACTGACGACATGTCTTTGACCACATTTATGCCTTCACATCTCTCTATTGATTCCCTTTCCTACTACTTTTTATATGTGTATGTTTGTCTTAAACTGGATGCATTCATTATACTACTGGATATATGCATTGCCATTCTTTGTGTCATTCACAGTATTGCACTTTTCAATGTGCTCTTGTTTTCATTGAATTGGATTGGAAGAGGTAGGGGTGTTCAAGTTGAATTGGATTGTTGAACTGAATTGAAGTCGAACATAAATTGAATCGGTTTAAAATCGATTTAAAATTGGTTTGGTCTGGTTCGGGTTTTGGAGACTATAAAGGGTCTTTAAATTGAACATAAATTGAATCGATTTAAAATCGGTTTGGTCCGGTTCGGTTTTTGAAGACTAAAGGGTTTTGATTAAGGAGTATATATCTTTTTGATTCGGTTAATCAATTTGAATTGATCTTAATTAAAAGATATCGGATTGAATTTATTATTCTAAGCTTTTAATTGGTTTAAATTGATTAATTAAATTGATCTAAAGGTCTAATCTTAAAAATGACATGGATTTAATTTTTAAAATTTTATCATGTTAGAACGTTCGATTCGATCAAAGATTTTAATTCCATTCAATTGAATTGAATCAGTTTATTTTAAATACATATTTTTTAAAATTATAAATTGATTAATCGAATCAAATTAATCAATTTGGATTATCTTACTTTAACCATATTAAATCGAAAATACGGTTTGGCCTCAATGGTTCAGTTCGAATCGATTTGAATACCCTTAGGAAGAGGCGCCGAGACATGGCTTCCCATGTCGGTAACGGGTAACGATACCCCTCTGTGGGTCTTCCTCGTTCGGGTGCGGGTGCTACATCATCTTTTTAGTATACACCACCCCACCCCACCCCACTCATCCTCATCCACTGTCCACCTCTTCATCGTGTTCCGCTCATCCACGAGTTCGACCGCTACTTCAATCATCACATTGTCGAGCCACCCTCTCGTCGTCCCTTTCCACGGCTTCTTCGGTGAATTCTAAAACAGGTTAGACTTCGCAAGCTTATAATTAATTCTGATGTATGGTTTTGGTGGTGTTTTGCTGGTGACGGATCCAACCTCAGATTTCTTTTTAATTATGCTTGCACATAATGTTTTTCAAGAACATGAATCCATTTTTCTTATTATTGATCCAATAATAATATTTTTATTATTGGACTCATAATAAAAAGAAAAAAAATGTGAATTAATAATGATTTCTAATAATGCATGGAATACATTATAATATGCGTACAATTCAGTTGTATGTATGTGATTACGACAAGCCATATTCGTGATGCAATCATCGTCCTATAAGATCAAAAACAAGGTTCAATTTATCTGCATGTTCGTTCATCACTGATTCTTTTTCTATACATGCAAGTTTTTTATCGGATTGCACATCATGCAATCTAAGCAAAACCAATGAATTCGATTCGTGACAAAGGTTACATGGACGTATGCGCCAGAAATGCTCATCATTAACAATATTCAAGTTGATCATCTCATCCTAATTCATGGTTACATGACGATCACGCGAGAGTCCATTTCCCATTTGCATACATGTTTGTCGAATTTGTATTTCGTTTCGACATTTACATGAACATAGTTTTCTTTCTAAATTAGGTGCTAAAATAACTTTAATTAACTAAAACAAGAATTTGGTTTACAGAATTATTAAGTAACCATTAATCACATGCCCACATGCTTTCAATAATGTAACAGTAGATCATAATTATTGCAGTATACACACGAAAGGCAACATCCCAAAGAGGGTGTAGTTCCACTAAGCTTAGATTATTGGAAAACTCAAGTGCTTGAGGAACAAATATCCATGTTTTTGAGGACTACAAGAAATCAATCAACTGAAGACCAGAATAACACCATAAAACCATATAAAAGCAGGATACATATCAATAGTTCCTAGATTTGACTGGAGGTTATACCATAAGAAAATGCCCATCACATGTTATCTTTAAGGCTTCCAAAGAATGGTGGTTTCAGCAATCATGGAGGTCACAACATAAGGATCCATGTTGGAAGCTGGTCTTCTGTCCTCAAAGTATCCTGGTAACAACACAGCTCAGTAAAATAGGGCAGGCAAAAAGACTCGAGCAAATAACAGAAGAGTCAAACACCTGATTCAGAATAGATTTTAGAAGGAAATAATTGATCGATGGAAATCTATATACCTTTGCCATCTTTTTCTGTTTCGCGTCCCACACGAACCGACGCTCCACGGTTTGCAACTCCCTGCAAGTCAGTATATAGTGATCTTTTAATGGAATGTCATTATAAAGACCAACATTCACATAACCAATACTAAGCTTCCATGCATTATGAAATCCGCAAGGTTTCAAATTAATTGAGCATTCTGTAACTAGAGATAGATTAAACTTTGGATGTACAAGTTTTACTATGTTCCTCATTTGTCCATGGGACTGGAAACAATAAGGCAGAAATGTAGATTCCAACAAGTACTTTATCATGAGTGGATAATTGGAATAATAATTTGATTCAAAAAGGAAGCAATATGACTTTAAGTTGCATCGTTGATGAAAGAACAGAAAATAGATTTGGTTCAATGCACTGTGTATTACACTGTAGAACCATAAAGCTAGTAGATAAGACAAAGCCCATTGGTGGTGGTGACTAAAAATCAGCATCTTCAACTGCTTATCATGCAATGGAACACATGAAATGAGTTTAATGTTGTTGGAATATTCATTTACAATTTTCTTTATTAATAAATGGATCAAATTAAGCTTCCTTCTTAAAGAACCAACCCTGATACTACAGGAATGTCTTTACCTATCATTGCTCTAAACAATAATAATTTGCTACCCATAAGCTTCTTACATGTCATGTATATTTCTAATTTGTTCTTAATACAAAATAGAAGAAATGTTCCTTACCCATGAAAAAGAGCTGATGTCAGCAGTTTCATGACGACCAGTTAATCTCCTGTCATTGCCCTCACCATATGCAGCAATATGTTCCTTGTGCTTCTTGCTAAGTTTCTCAATTGCCTTCTTAATCACTTCTATTCCACCATCATTTCTCATAGACTTGGTGCTGTTAAGATGTGAACCATGTGAATTTTATGCAGATGAAAACTCAGAATACAAAACCAAGCGAGATGACCTGTAGTTCGTATGAGCACCAGCACCATTCCAGTCTCCCTGGTATCACAACACAGAAATGAAGAGAGACAAGAAAGCTCTTTGTTTTTAGGAACTTAGAGGTGAACTCAAATTTTCAATTATACTTATGATAGTGTCTAAAACCATAAACCAATTAAAGCACAAAGACAAAGGTGAAAGTTATATAATGACCTGCATGGGTTTGGGGTCAAAGGACAGAACAGCTCCTGCAATTTCAGTAATCCTCTGCATAGATCAGCACAAGTAGGAAGATTCACTAAGTTGATAGAAATATAGAAACCAATGGCATACATAATTAGGTGTTTGAGTCACACGATATGTACAGCATCTATATGTACAACATCTACCTCAAGGATGTAGCGGGCTACCCACAACTGATCACCAGCAGTAATTCCAACGGCAGGTCCTACTTGAAATTCCCACTGTTCAATCAAACAAATAAATATAATCAGGGAAGTAACCGAAAAAAAAAAACACAACACTAGAGGAATCGACAGAGGTCATAAGATACCAATCTGATCATTTCAAATGAATAAAACATTGAGCTGAAACTAAAGCATCTCTATGAAACTCGAAAGGATTACCTGACCAGGCATCACTTCTCCATTGATTCCACTAATGTTGATTCCAGCATACAGGCATGCCTTGTAATGAGAGTTGACAATGTCACGACCAAATGCCTTATCAGCTCCAGTACCACAATAGTAAGGGCCCTAAGTAAGGATGCAAAAGAAGTCTCAACTTCAAACTAAAGTAAGAAGAGTCAAACCAAAATCTAAAGCGTTATCAGGGGTTAATTTCCTAGATACCATTGACCATTATTTTCCTTTACCTATAGGCACGATTGTAGCAGGTTACCTCTTTTTGCTGGATAGGATAAAAGTTTTTATATCATAACAATTAGTAGTTCTGTTTTTGAAACCAAAAAAATCCAAATTGGTAGTACTAAAGACTCAAGGATGGAGCTCAAAATACTCTGACTGAAGCTACAACAGAACTCGGAAGCTTTGACTCACTAGTCATTTACAAGTTCAATAAACTGATATTTATATGTAAGAGCAAACTCAGATTGCAAAAAACTTATGAGGAAAAACATTATACTTAGTAACAACATTAGGGTCTAACCTGAGGACCAGGGAAGCCACCAACTGGCCATCCAAGGGGCCAGGGAACATCCCTCTGAAACAGAGTGTACTCTTGCTCAATGCCATACCTTCAACAATGATGAATGCAGTTAGGACATTATACATCATAAATGGGTAAAACTTAGAGAAATCAACAAGATCTTAAATCATCAAAGTAACACGAATCACTGTCTTTGACAATTTGGATTATATAATGGTTAGCTGAGACTCATTTCATCCGATAATTTCAGTATCGGTAAATAATGTTTTAATGATGGCACAATATTATATGTAGAGAAATATAGGCTAATTAAGTAATAAATAACCAGATCAATCTAAACTGATGAAAGAAATTTTTTTAGTTTAAGGAATTCACAAGGATGGCTAACATTACACTAAAAACCAACCCACAATCTCCATCTAAATCATCTAGTGGAATCACACAGAAAAATAAAAATATATCATTCTTTTCATCTATCTCAAATTTAAAGCCCATGAAGCCTAGCAATTTATAGAATCAAATTCTGAAACCATTTTTGGGAGAACACCACTCTAAAAAGATTACCAGGGCTCCTCGGCTATCACATCAGGGTGGCTAAAGATCTTCTGCGCGTTGAACCTTTTGTTGGTAGGGATCGGATCCCCTGCTGGTGTATACGCATCACACATCACCTAATATGCATATATCTATCCCATCATTCCTCACATACATCAAAACAAAATTTTAATTGTGCTTTAAAGAGATAATTACCAAAATATTGTTTCCCCTCCTGAATGGATCCTTGAATATTGCCTGAGGACTAACCACAGCACGAACAAGGAAGCATAAAAGAAATAGAACATGATTAGGTATCCAATAAAACAGGAAACCAAAGATAGATTTTGCATTATGCTACATAACAGAAGACATTGCACTCACTGTACGATGACTTCACTGTTATCCCCTGGAGCCTGACCCGTACTGGATCCGTCGTAGTTCCACTTGGGAAGCTTGCTCGGATCCGACACCGGCCCCGGTAGAGTCTAAGTTACCCATATTACAAACCATATGTTAGATCTTATGATGAAAGATAATGACCAAACGAAGAGGAAAAACGAAGTGCAAACAAACCCTGGCTTTGCTCCTCATGTCCATGCCCGATCCGCCGATCCTGGAAGCACATACAATGATCGATCAGGACCTATCAGTGGAAAGTAGCTGAAGTTTGAAGAGGGGATGGTTCGGATTACCATATGTACTCGGCTATGATCTTCTCGGTGGTCTCGGTGAGGTTGAGGTCGAGGAGCTCTCGGAGTAGAGACATGATTCCACAAACAAGGAGGGAAGGATGGCTGCAGAAGGCGGAGATGCGGCCTATTTAAGGTGGTATCCATCGGATCTGCATGGATTCTCGATAGATGGCATTATGATAGCTGAGATGGATAAGATTGGGACCGGATATGCCGGGGGACCGCATCCTCGGGGCCGCCCACCAGGTGCTCGGCGAAATGAGGCGAGTCCTGCGACACGGGGGGGCTGTGAAGAGGTTGACGTGACACCTCTCGCGCGAGGAGGTGGTATTCGGCGGACGCGTCCAAGGAAACGGCGGATGCCGTGCGGGACGAGGGCGCGATCTCGATTTGACCGGGCTCGGGCCTTGGACCGAGCTTTGCGGAGCGGGTGTCGCCTTATCGGATCCTGATCGAGAGCTAAAACGGTGAGCAATCTTCTTCATGTGAATCCTGCAATAGGGATTGCAAATATGCATGTAAAATTTCTGATAGAAAATTGCTATCACATAATGGAAATTATTTTATTATTTATTCAACTCCTTATCAATGTATTTAGGTTTAAAACCACCGAGATTAGATGTCTCCTCCGAAATCTTATCATGATTGTTATGCAAGATGTTTTGTGATGTGATCAAAACCAAAAGAAAGTAAAAGGATATATAGTTTCTTAAAAAATAAGAGATTTTTGTATAATATTTTGATTTTTTTATCGAAAGGAATCAATAAGTTGTTAAAAATCCAACTTTATAATTAATGAAGAAAAAATTATTTTTCAATTAAAAAAATTTTGACATTCGCAATTGAATTTGAATCTAACACTTGTATAACAATACACTAACTCGCAATCAAATTATAATAAGAATTTAATTTCAAATGTGACATTATGAGTTAAAACAATACACGAAAGCATTGTAAAAGTATAATTACAAAGTTTAAATTTTAATGATTGAATGAAAACGGACGACTATTACGATACAATTTGCTGAACCTAACATATTTTAGTACCCTCATAAAATAGTTGAACATTAAGGTAATATACAAAATTTGGGATGCAAAACTGTCTACCAACTCGAATTGGGATTGAGATCAGGAGGCATTGAACAGCCATCTTCTCCCATGTTATGAAGCCTTGAACCCACATTGCCCTTCGAAAAATGTCTGGATTAGTGTCAATTGACATATTGATGATTCAATCAGAAGCTATTAAAGTAAACATGATAGATACCATATAGTACTCACATAACGATTGCTAACTTCAGCCAGCAGTACCAGTCCATTAGAAACCTGCACATCAGAAGATCCAACAAAGTCTTCCTTGCACCCGGAATAAATCGTACAGCCAATTAAAGGATTACCTTCATGAAGCTAGACGACCGAATAAGATTCCGCTGAATACAAGAGCTCCGAACCACTTGTTTGAAACAAATCTATCGCCAAGGAATTTGTGCTGTCGTCAAACTTCAATGCAACTTGACATTTAGAATGCATAAAAATTTTTAGGAAGAACATCAGTCCACACACGTTCAAGATTCAAGATCAAGAACTTCCTCTTGGACTTTTCTTTCTTGAGGTTTGGGTTACATCGGTTCTAATGGCTTTCTTGTTCTCTTGAGATGAAGATTACTTTTGATAGCAAAGCTTGTCATTCTTCCTCGTGGTCTTTTGGATTTCTGAGTTATTCACTTGTTTCATGAGCATAAATTATTACCAAAAAAATAGATTTTGTATTTAAGGTTTTCCTGCTAACTTTGGACATCCTGAACCAAAGTTAATCAAAATTGTTATAAAATGGCCATGATACAATCTGCACAATTGTATCATGTTAGAAACTATGACCTACTAAATACTTACTTTCTGTTACAATCTGCACGATTAGACAAGTCAACAGTCAATATCTGCCATCCTAATTGCCCAGCAGCAGCTACGAGAAATGGATAAAATGGCCATGCTGCCCTAGGAAACGTAACCATGCAATCAGTAGAGTCCACAAAAGTATCATATATGAAAGAAAGGAAGAGCAAAATCAGGATATACCAAGCTCTGCATTATATCCGCTGAGAGCTAGATTACTTATGCATGCAATTCCAAATCCTGTAATCCAGTACTTCGTGAAACTTCCAAACCTCAATGCCGTTGATTTAACACCCACCTTTTGGTCATCTTCCTTATCCTGAAATTAAACTTTTGATTACATCAGTATTACTAAGTAATAGCAATGGTTCTGGATTTGTGGAGAACAAAAGCATACTCAAAAGTAAGCTCACATGAACAGCCAATGCTGCCCATATACCTGATGTGCATATATCGTATCATATACAAGTGTCCAACAGACACCAGCACCATACATTGGCAGGACAATTGCAGGATCTAAGCTTCCTTTGACAGCAGCCCATCCTAACAAAGCTCCCCAATTGAAGGTCAAACCTAAGTATGCTTGAGGCTGTTACAGTGTAGCAAAAAAAAGTAACATCAACTTCACCTACTCATATGACAACACAGTTGCAAACTACTTTCTCTATACATACCCAAAATGTCAGTCTCTTCATAAGAGGATACGAGAAAACCAGCAACAGAGATGATGCACCAAGAATACGGCTACATTAGAAAAGGGAAACAAAATTACGACTGTAGAGTACCACAAAATAAATAGAAGTTTCATATTTTATAGGAAAAAGTTCTGGCAAAATGCATACCAAAGCCTCCAAAAGAAAATTCATCATAATCACAAATCGTACACAACTATTTTTGAGAATATAAATAATATTGTAGAAAGCTGCACTTTGGTCCAAGATAAGGGAACCAAAATTATCATACAGCAGGACTATAGGAGTCATTAGAACCCCAAGTCTAATTTTCTGATGTAACAAGATCCATAAGATCCTTGATATTCATGGATGGCAGGTTTGGAAGTATCGTCCACATCCTTCATCCAAAACCAGAATAATAGCTCGTGAAATGGCAACATCTGAACATCAATGATCAGCAGAACAAGTTCCTTATTTGTGGTCGCCACTCTACATCAAGGAATGTAATTATAAGTACCAAGTTTGGTCCATGCTGATGTCCCGACACATGGGGAAAGGGGGAAATAAGAAGAGAGAAGAAGGAAGAAAATTGAAGAATAAGAGAGGAGGAGGGGGTAGAGGAGGCAGAGGAGAGGAGAGAAAAATATCAGAGATGAGGAGCAAGCGACAATATACATGTGACAAAGAGGGGGTGGCAGAAGTCAGGCGACAAAGCGGAGATGGAGAACAGGCTCATGACTCCTCACAAGCCCTAAAAGCATCCGGTTTGACGGTTTAGAACCTTCTAAAAAAGAAAAACAGCCTATCATCTTTAAAATGAAAAAGACAAAACCGGACCCCACCACCCAAAATGGAGTGGTTCACTTCTCAGTTCACACTGGAGCGTTAAATACCGGCAGTCCAGACCGGATTGTGCAAATTAGGAATTTCTAGATGCAACAGAAAGATTAAGGTTCTCCGCCTTACACGTTGCTTACTAGCTTCCACGTAAAACTGATTTAACAAATCTCTTCATGAAATTGGAAAAACTCCGCAGCACAGGGCATACGAACTTGACATATTTTACTTATCATTAGTTAGATAAGTATACGCAGAATCCATTGCAGAAAAGTCCACATGTCAAGAGCTCAGAAGGTTATACTGTGTATTGTTGTTATTGACAGAATCGTTGAGGATAATGAAATAGCATCATTATGAATATCAAATAATGTAGACATGAATATCATCATGAAATCCTGCCCCAAACTTCTCGACATAACCCCACCGCCCTCTCTCTCTCTCTTTCTCTCACATACACACACCCCAACAGCCAATCATCAAAACCAAAGAGAATGAAAATGATAAACTTTCCTTTCTCCTTGTCTTTATCCACAACACTAAACCTGAATCAAAAACCAACCATATCCTCCCCTTGCAAATGGTTCTTTGGCCAATTGATATGTTGTAAAGTTTTCTACTTGTTAACTGTTCTTTGACATTTTACTTGCTAGTCTTAATTTGAATGTTGGGATAAGTCTGACACTAATCTCATTATACAACAATAACAATAACAACAAAGTCTCAACTATTTGGGGCTGGCTACATAAATCTTTTGCCATCATTAAGATTAATCATATATTTAGTTAAGTTTAAGAGTGTTTGAATCTTTATTTATAATTTTTATTAAATTTGATCTCCCTCTGCCTTCCCTCATACCACAGATCTCATTATCATTCATGTAAAATATCTAGTTGCAAAAAAAAAAGTTTAAGTTATGACACCCTTGAAAGGGTTTCATTTTTAAATGTTTTATGCAATTTATAATTAAAATTTGACCATTTCAGTGAAACCGGATTTAGTTTTAATCTTTCAGAATCTACAAAGCAATATAAATGAAAATCTACAAAACAATTTTATTTTCTTTTTTTTCCAATTGGCTAAATCAATCATTTTGTTCTCTTGAATTAGCCACCCTCAAATCAAATTTGTACTATGAGGCAGATTTGAGTTAAGACAAACAAAAAACATGGTCAAAGCTGACATAAAAGTTATATTGACAAGATCTTCCATGGAGTACAAGACCTGGTTTTTTTAACTATTAGATAGGAATATCTAACTATTTCAAATTTAATCATCTGGATCTCACTAAACAGCTGATAAATACATTGAAACTAAATAAGAAAAAAACTTAACCATGATAAAACTCAGAAGCAACAACATCTAACTGTTTTTGGAAAGGGAAGGTTTGGTATGAACAGACACAAAAGAAAATTGGATTTCTTGTAAAGATAAAAGATAGATTGCAGAAGTAAAAAAGAAACCTCCAAGTCCCTGTCAAGGTTTATTGTTATCTGAAAAAAATAACTCGACTGGCAGTTAACTTACAGGGAAATCGAAGATCTAAGTTACCTGTAATTATTGAGTTGTAGCAAAATTCCTAAACCCAATAGAAGTTGAAAACCAAGAAAGCAAAGACCTCGAAATGGTGTCAAAACACCACATGCAATTGGCCTATATTTTGTTCTTTCAACCTGCAGCATGAAGGAAAACTCGTATAAGTTTTAGCATAGAATTGTGAGCAAGCATATATAAAGTTAAGAAACACGGTCGTTTACTTAAAATTATAGTGTGGTCACTAGCCATGGTTATATGGCAACTAATGCATAACTTAGTGTCATTAACCATATAAGTTAAAATCAAAAGAAATAATATAAGAAAAGTGCTATATTTATAAGCAAATATATTGCACTAATCAAAAAATTCTACCAAGCTGATGATCTATATGTTGAGGTACCTGTACCTGCTACAGGAAGAGCTTATGAAAGTTCAGTAACCTTAAGTAGATAAGAGAACAAATCTTCCCTTTCTCTTAGTTTCATTTATCGTTTTTTTTATATTTTTTCAACATGAAAATTTATGGAGAAAAACAATAGAAGAATTTACCTTAATATCAATGTCACGGTCAAGGAGGTCATTCACAGTGCAACCAGCACCTCTTAGAAGCACAGCTCCACAACCGAACAAAGCCAGCATCTTAATGTCAGGGAGGTTTCCAGGGGTTGCTGCCAGAGTAATTGACCTAGATGTAGTTGCAGTTAAAAGCCTTTTAGGGCTAACTTAACCAGATTCTAGATTCTGAATATTCATTTATACACACATATATATAAATAATACATGTATATGATATAAAGATTTTAACTAAACAATGGAAGTTTTTGCATAAGTTCTCAAAATTATATGAAGAAAAAAGTATAATGAGACATAAGAAAAGAAGCTTCACTTAACAAGACTCTTTCTACTCTTGATACCACAGTTTAAGGTATATATGTCTGTTTGACATCTGCATCATTAAAAAATGATCCAAATTTAGTCAATTTCAGGCTACATGGCCATAGAATTGGTTGGAATTGGCTCCGGAGCAAAGTGAAATCACGGGTTTTGGTCAATTCTAGGTGATTCCACTGTTTCAAAACAAGAAAAGAAAAAAGGGCGGAGGAGAGGAGTAGAAGGAAAGAAAGAAGACAAAAAAAAAAGAAAGGTGAAGCCTAAGGCAGTACGATTACGACTGTAACAAAGAAGACAATGCTCTACTACGACTATGACTAGTAGGACGATCAACGTATTCCCCTTAATGCGAATATGAACTTAACGTCGTCAATCACACTGTAAAGTAACCTAATTAAAAGATCAATGGCTTCAACAAAACCGACAGCAGCTAATTCACAAAGCCCTCAACGAAGGGAAACATTGTGCAAGAACATATTCACATAAATATCAACGGATCAATCACGAAAATTTGTGACTGGAATTGTATAAAGAAGGGGGAAGAAACAAACAATACCATCCGCAGGGCCAGGCCAGCAGCCAAGTCCCGATAGGCTTATCTAGCCGCGCGAGGAGAGCATACGGACGCACCGACACCGGCAAGTACGCATCGACCCACGACGGCGAGGCCGCCGTTCCGGCTTCCCCGTCAGGCGACCGGGGCCCACCATTCTCCGGGGTGCTCCCGGAGGCTCCGTATATCGAAGCGAGTGACAGAGAACGGGGGAGTCCATCGAGGAGCGTCGGCGGCCGCGGCGGCCACGAGCGGGGGTGCCTACGCGGCGGGATCGGAGCTCCGAGCTCACGGGGGCCGGTGAAGGGCTTGTTGGGGTTCTGACGCGGAGAGGAGAAGGGGAAGAGGGAGGAGAGGTCGGCGGGCGGTGGCCACCGGTGGCGCTTCCGAGCGGCGCGCAAGAGCCACAGCGCCATGCCCCTCTAGTCGTCGACGCCCCGGCGCTGACCAAATTAAGGCGGGCCAAAGATGGAAATGGGCCGGATCCAAAATTAGAGCTACTTAAGACCCGATCGCTAGTGCCGCAAGAGACGAGATCACCTGTTGGAGCCCAAAGCAAGATTCAGGGTTCTGCTGCAACTAAACTCGGTGGAACCCACGGCATGCGAATCTTATGCACTTTCACTTCCTTGATCCTCGAAGGTACGGACGAATCTCATTTATTTTAATATCATCGATTTTACTGACGAAAAATATAATACGTGACAAATATAAAAACGAAATATAAAAAAATAATTTGATGAACAACCTTGTTGATATCGACGGAGGAAGATGACAAGTGAAAACGAAATATAAAAATATAACATCCACGACGGAGGAAGATGAGACAAGTGAGACAACGACCACGGCACTACTTTGCCTCATTTTTCTTATTTTGTGTCACTTTACATTTGTGTCAGTACAAGAAGAGGAAAAGGATGGAGGTGAGCATCGCACTATTCTATTTTCTCTTTCTCCTTTGGCTCCATCCGAGACGACATCAAAGGAGGAAGAGGTAAGGTATATGTATCGACGTCACACCACTCTACTTTCTCTTTTTATTGTGCATTGTGCATCTACATTAGTACTAAATAAGGAAGAAGATACATATAAGGTAGGTGGATAGAACAGTGCAACACCAAAGAAAGAAGAGGATGAAAGTGTGGCATCTATGTCGATGTAGCACCGCTCTGCCTCCTCTTCCTTCTCCAGCATCATACCACTCTACCTTGCATGCCTCCTCACTTGCCTCATCTTCCTCTTCCAACATTGACATAGATATCACACCTCCCTCCTCTTCCTCCTTTGTTGTCGACGTAGATAGTGCCATAGAAGGAAGATGAGGCAAAATGATGGGGCACTCACATCTCTTCTCTTCGTCCTCCAATATCGACGGAGATGCATAGTAACATCGAAGAAGGAAGAGGAGGTAAAGCGATGCAATGCCAATGTAAATGCTTCACTTGCCTCTTCTTCCTCTTCCAACGTCAACGTAAATATCTCATCGCTCTGCCTCTCTTTCTTCTCATCATGTTTGGATTAACATTGGCAAGATCGATCATCGTGTCATTCTCGTCGACCACTACCACAATAGTTACCCATGGTACCATTATCCATCATCATCGTTGAAATTATATTTTTGATCATCGTTTCCATACCATTCATACATATATTATCATGCGTTATATCTTCCGTTCATAAAATCAATAATATTAATATAAATAAGATTAAATGTTTAACTTTTATAACTATAGAGATTTTAATATAAATTTTTTAATTATATGAATATGAATATTAAATAGATCTAACTAAAGGGCTAATATGTATTCATAATTATTATTATGTTTATCCTTATTAATTATCTTTTCTTATAGTGCTGTCATATTTTGTAAGTCACAGTAATCTCCAACGATAAGATGTCATATAAATCTCGATGATATTGTTCATTCTGTCATATACCACAAGAAATCTTATTGGGGATGAAATAAATGAGAGAGAAAAGGGAGAAAGTAGACAACAACAATTATAAATCCTGAATTCCACGTGTCCAATGTTGATGGAATGGAGATAATTAGCATATCATATATCTAAAATATTGCATTTGCGATTAATTCGCATCAATTGAATTGAAATTTGAGTCGATTTGGTCACGTTGGACTCCAAATCCGTTCGAACCAAACCGGACCCAATTAAAATTCGCCGGGTTCAAAAAACCCTACGCTTTCGCCTTCGCAGCAGACGGTGCACGGCAAACATGGCGCTTCGAGCCTCCTCTCGCCGCCAAATCTCCTCCTTTCTTCTCCACTACTGCCGCTTCTCCTCCTCCTCCTCCTCCGCCGCCGCCGCTCCCCGGCCTCCCTTCGATCCCGAGATCCGCCGCCTCGCCCGCCTTCGCCGCTTCTCCGACATCGAGTCGCTCCTCGAGCCCCTCAAGAAGGACCGCGAGAACGCCTCCTCGGAGCCCTTCCTCGCCTCCGTCGTCGCCTCCTACGCCTCCGCCGGGATGCTCGACCAGGCCCTCCGCACCCTGGACGAGATCCCCCGCCTCGGCTCCCCCCGCACCGCCATCTCCCTCAACGCCCTCCTCTCCGCCCTCAACCATTCACCCCGCCGCTTCGGCCGCCGCCGTCTCGTCCCCGAGCTGTTCGCCGACCTCCGACGCAAGCTCTCCATCGCCCCTGACGCGGTCTCCTACGGCATCCTCGCCAAGAACCACTGCCTCGCTGGCGAGGCTAAGAAAGCCGTCCCGATCATCAAGGAGATGGAGGAGAAGAAGATCGAGGTTACTGCGGTGATCTACACCACCATCCTCGATTCGCTATACAAAGAAGGCAAACCTCAAGAGGCCGAGAGGCTTTGGAAGGAAATGAATACCAAAGGGATCCAGCCCGATCTCCCTGCTTATAATGTTCGGGTTATGTATCGAGCTTCCCATGGGAAGCCAAAAGAGGTCCTTGAACTGATCGGTGAGATAAAGTCCGCGGGGTTGAAGCCAGATATCATAACTTACAACTATTTGATGGCCTGTTACTGCAGTCATGGTAGATTTGAGGATGCAAAGAAGGTCTACAGGGAATTGGAGGAGAAGGGGTGTGTGCCGAATTCCTCGACTTGTAAAAGTTTGGTGTTGGCTTTGTGCAAAAAAGGGGATTTCGGTGGAGGCCTGGATGTGTTCATGGATAGCATGAAGCATGGCAAGTTGCCTGATTTAGGTTCCGTGAAGCTGCTGGTAGAGGGGTTGGTGAAAGCTTCTAAGCTAAGGGATGCAAAGAGGGTAGTTGGTGGATTGAAGAAGAAGTTCCCGGAAGACTTCGTGGGGGAGTGGAAAAAGTTGGAGAAGGTGGTTGGTTTGAGTGCTGATGAAGAGGGATCTGATAACACGATGACTGCTTAAAATTGAGGATTATTTTTTTTCCATTTAGCAAATCTTATGGTGGATTTTGACGATCACAATTGAGAACACAGATGTTGGTCCTTTAGTTTGTCATAAAGTGGCTGGATAGTGCTCTAACTGTGTTTTATACTTCTATTCTCTGATGAGGTATGAAGCTTCCTTTTCGTGTCTTTCCCATGCTACTCTTTTAAGGCTGTTTGGGTTGCATCTTTTGTGATTTGGTGGCAGTGATGTTGTTTACTTAATGGGCTTCATTTTTGAAATAAAGGTAATACTTGATCTTTGTTGTACTTTTGATCTGTTAACATTAACTTACCACTTTTCAGGATCTACTTATCTATATTGTTTGTTTAATCTTGGTAACATGTCTCTGAATTTTATTCAAGGTGAATAAATATGTGCCTTATGCAATGTTGGCGAACTGATGAAGTATTTGTAGTTAAGCCTTCGTTATTTGCTTAATCCAGAAAGTTGTGTTTGTGAATCTACCTTCTTATCATACATGTTTAGATAGCCAGGCTTCCAGAGCCCATGTTATTGAAATGCAATCCAAGGGCTTGCTTTAGGGAGGGACCAAATGGTGTAGACTGTTAGCTTTTGACTAACTCGGTGAAGTCTAGCTAAGTTCCAATCAAATATGTTTCTGGTGTTGGTTTAGCATTAAACAAGTCAAACTTCTCTCTGTAGATAGCATGACAAAATTCACAGTATATTAGAAAATACATACTGTGCTGTTACACCTGCTTCAGTTCACTAAGTAGCTGCTTTTATAAGGTTGTGTTGGTGGCGTGCAGCCTGCATATGATCCAAATGCATGCATTTGGTTTTGCAGTATGCATCTGAATTATATGACCACCTAAATATATCATTTCGTTATCCCCTCATCAATTATTTCATAGTTCTCACATATGTGAATGTCTGCTACAATTTGGTTGATGGCTGGCGTCTGCATAAATTAGAACTTTGTTAACATTGATGTTATTTTTGTTATTTTCTCATTGAGTGGGTAAAGAAGAAATGTTGATTAAATACATTAAAGAATATTTGGCATATTTTATAAACGCAATTTTTTTGCATCAAAAAATTTACAATAAGGTTATCATTTGATCATTCTTATGAATGTGTTGTCAAATTCTGTAAAAAATTGTGATTATTTAAAATAGTGTTCTCATATCTATGCATATAAATATGCAATAGACTGTCACTATAATGCCAAAATAGTTAAATCTGCACATACAGAAATGACCATTTATTTATATGTCCACTACCATCCAATGCTTACAAGTTGTGACAAAAGGACATCAAGTCTTTCAAATAATTCTTTAATAGAAGAAATGAGAAGCAGAAGTCCAAAGAACACAAGTTGGATTCAAAACATTGTCTTCAAGGAAAATATTTGAAGATTAAGGTCAGGACTACAAATTTATGAATTTTTTGTAGTATCAATGCCTCATAATGAAGTCGACGACTTTAATCTAAAAAAAAAGGCCAAGAAGATCCATACTTGTGTAACCTTTCATCACCCAAAGACGTCAAAAAAAGAAAGAAAGAAATCCAAAATAACTCAGAAAATAATTCATTGGTCTTTATCGTTGATATCCAAGCAGACAAGACAAGGACTAAGGTGACTGAAGAACATATATGAAATTCAGGCTAAAAGAGAATACCCTGATAGGGGTAAATAGACTGTTGTATTCTTACTTCATGTTGTATATATTTTTCATACGTAGTAATGTAGTATACATGTGGATGATTTTTGTTATTTTTTCTTTCTCATAGTTATGTTAGCTTCTTTTTCTCTGAATGGAAAAGATAACCATATTATGTTAGTTATGTTGGCTTTAAAGTTTATAGTTCCAGTGGCAATTTAAGATACTGAAAGTAAGGCCACAGTTTTGTTACCATTGCTTGACGATTTGGTTGTTTTGTACATCAGAACTACTTGAAATGAGACTAAAGCAACTAGTTGGAGCTGTTTCATTATCCAGATATCATTAGCATCTGTGGTTTATGATTATGTTCCTTTCTTTGAAGTAGCAATATATTAGGTCAACTTATGTCTGTAACCTCTACACTAAGAGGGTTGTTTATGATCACTTTATGTGCATATCAGAAGTTTTGATCTTCACATTATATGAAACTTGGGCATTATATGACCTGTTTAGTCCTAAGATGATACAGACTGGGGTAATCTCCAGGTCCATCCATATGGGTTATTTTGGCCTATACCATTTTGTTATTGATGTCATCATCTGGAACTTTTTCGGTTACTTTTTTGTTTTTTCAAATCTTTTCTCTTTAAATTTGTTGCTATTAATAGTATATTGTGGTTCCTTGGGCTATGGAATCTTCTAGTGTGCTTCATGGGCTATGGATTCTCATAATTTATTGCATGAGAAAGTATGCCATTACATTTTGGATTTAATGATTTTACTATGTTACCTTCAACTGTTATCTTTTCTATTTGCAAAACTATTGTCTTTATTCCACTGATGAGTTTTTTTTTTTTCATTAACCTTTCCTGCTTGTTATCGTATGTATATGGTTAATAGTATCATGCTGTTTCTTTCTGTTTTGGTTCATTTGATGTTGTTATTATGGTTTATCAATTGTTTGAGTTATAGTTCCCACTCTTGTGTTCAGAAATGAAGCTTATTTTGGATGAAAATGACAGATGTCTGAAAGACATTGCAGGAAATCTTGAGGGTGGCATGATCTGTTATCTAATAACCTTTTTTTTTATGATTGACGGTTTGAGTAACTTTTTTTTCTTTGACAATATTTAGAATGGCTGAATAGTATGAACTGCCAGAGGAACACTATAGAACTCTTTTCTTTTGGTAAAATTTCTGCTTTACATTATGAGACAAATTTGAAATTATTTTTAGCAGTTTAAGTTTGTACTAGGATTGATCTTAAATAGATTTGGTCCTATTTTCCTTAAATAATGGGTCGAATACATTTGGCCAAGTGAACACATTTCTGATACTAATAACAACTTCAAGGAAATGTGTGCAGCACATAAAAACCAGCAAAGAAGTTGCTCTCAGACTGACTGAAAGGTATTCTATATCATTATTGTTTCTTTGCAAGAACAACATCATTATTTTGTATAACTTCGATGCAATTTTAGAATTAGTGTATATTGGTATTTATGTAAGATAGTTGCACTAAAATCTAGAGGTTTGGCAAAGGATACACAGAAGGTTGATGACTTTGTGATGTATGCACGGCGCAATTTTTCTTTTTTTCATATTAGTGGTTATGAAGTTCTGATGGAAGTTGAGGTTCAAAATCTTCTATTTTCTGGAGATGTTAGTTAGTTTAGCTATTTTGATAGATCATCTTAAGGTCTCGGGATTAAATCGTGCTTTTACTATTTATCTTTAAACAAAATGATGAAGTTATTTTGTGGGAAATTTTAAATTCTTGATGGTTTTTACTTATGTGAGGAAATTGTTTGGATTAAAATCTTTTATGGTTCTTGTCCAACATTATTATGTCTTGACAGCATTCTTGATGACTGATTTTGAGTATATTCTCAACATTGCCGATAGTTTATTACATGGGAAATAACATCCAAATAATCGAGGATCAGTAGAATGCTGTTTTCTTTTTCGTTTTTTGGTCATTTACCTCACAACAGCTTATATGTTTGCCTTACGATAATTTGTGACGCATCATCACGATTCTTTCTGCAGAACAAATGTAATGGCTGTGACAATCAACCAACTTCTTGGGTCTGCCAGTATCGGGACCCTTATTGTATTGCTCTTAATGGGTGTTCAAAGTTATAGCATGAAATGGATTCATGGTCTTATTTAGTGTTTATGTTTTGTATTAATGATTGTGAGAAGTGGATTCATCTATCATCTTGTTCTTTTGATAAACCTGCTTTAGTGAGCAAGAGTTCAATTTATGAGGGTTTATTATAGATTACTCCTCTAGTTAAATCTCTTTAGTATCTTTGTCCTTAGACTTAAAAAATTTGCATTGGAATCCCTATAGTTACGAAGGTGTAGCATCTAATTTCATTTACCATAACATCGTCGGTTTTACTGACGAAAGTATGAAAACAATAGGTAAAAATATAATTTTAACGTTCTAATTGATGGTGGTGGATCATAACGTCATTGAAGGTCGTGGGTTATTGTTGTGGATGAGGAGGAAGAGCGATGGTGAGAGGTGAAGGTTACTTTGTATTTATGTCGACGTCGATACAATTGTCGAGCAGCTCTTTCGTCGCTTTGCATTTGTGTTTGTGTCAATGTAGTTGTCAAGCGATATGACGACATAGTTGTCGAGTGACGAAAGGGTCGCTCATCATTTACATTTGCGTTGATGTGGATGTAGTTGTCAAGCGATCTTTTCGTCATTCTGTGTCGGCGTCGAAGTAAATATTGAGTGACCCTTTTGCTACTCGACAACTACGTCGATGCCAACGCAGATGTATAGTGACAAAAGGGTCATTCAATAACTGTGCTGACATCGACGCAGATGCAAAGGCAACTATGTCGATGTTGATGCAATTGCTGAGCAATCCTTTTATCGCTCTGCATTTGTGTCGACGTCAAAGTAGATGTCGAGCGGCTCTTTTGCTGCTCGGCAATTCCGTCGACACTAATGCAAATGTAGATGTCAAGTGGCCTATTCGTCGCTTGGCAAATGTGTCAATACACCGCTTGATAATTGCATCAGTGTTGATGTCGATGCAGATGTCTAGTAGTCCTTTGTCGCTCAACAATTACGCCGATACATTGCTAGGCAACTGCGTTAGTATCGACGCATATGCAAAATGACTCTCACCTCTCGTTGTCGCTCTCCTTCCTCATCCACAACAGTCACTCGTGGCTTTTAGCAATATCGTCGTTCGTCTCCACCAATTAAAATATTAAAATTATCTTTTTTATTTTTTATTTTCATATTTTCATCGGTAAAATCGATGATGTTATAATAAATAAAACTAGATGTTTTATTTTTATAACTATAGGGATTTTAATATAAAATTTTTAAGTCTAAGAATTGAGATGCAAAGTTTCTGAACCTTTTAAGTGTCTCATGAGCTTATCATTTTAGTGGACTATGCATTCTCGAGTGCCTTCCTTTGTTAGGATAAAAAATATTATTTTTGTGCTGAAAATAATTGGAGTAGAGGTGTGGGGATTTTGTGAGACGAAAAATGATTCTCATATCTAGAATATTGATCTGATAATTGGTGTACCAAATCTATGTACTAAAGATAATTAGTGTATCAAGCTCACTTACCTCATCTATCAAAGGTCAAGAGTTTAAAATCTTATTTCATATATTTTACATAAAATATTAGTTTTATGATGATATATTAAATTTACTTGTCAAAGGTTGAGGATTTGATTGGTGATAATATTTCAAACTCATTTTTGAGAGTTCAATTTTCAACTTATATATTTTGAAGGTAATAACCAAGATGATTTTCACTTTTGATAGTTCAAAATTTCATCTTATTATATATTTTGAAGGTACTAAGATGATCTTATCATGTCAAATTCTGTCATTTTGCACTTCCAGTAGCAAGCATGGTCAAACTAAAATGGCAAACCTTCTTGATTTGACAAGTCCTTGGGAGTGGCTTGTTGAAATTATGGATATACCACAGAAATAGTTTTGTAGAACAGTCAGAAGGGACAACAATTCAAAGTAAGGAATAAAGTCAAACATGTTTCTGAAGGTTGAAAACATAATAAGACAAGAGTGATGGGGAATGAAATCAGTTATTTCGTAGTTCTCACGTATGTCAATGGAACGAGAGACAACCTCATGCCATCTCAACTAGTGGATTTCTTTTTCAATATTATTACCCAACAGAAACTTATTCTATCAGGTTGTGCATGTAGAAGAAGGTCATGGTGTCAGTAATAAGGACTTCAACAAGCAGCAGTTGAATGCATTATATACAAGTGCTGAGCAAAATACATCTACAATCATTCAATAATAGTACACTGATGTAAAAGATCAGTTATGGTAAAATTAGGGGAAAAGAAAAGGCAAAGAACGGAAGCAAGAAACAGCTTGTGCCAATTCCAGTTCCCGTTTGCAGTTTTAAGTTATGAAAAGAAGCATTCCAAACTTGTCGATGTACTCACATTTCGTGGTATTTGCCCAGAATCGATTTCCGAAATATAAAGTTGGAATCTGATGAATCGCTGTTTGGAATTGGTTCATCTACATGTCAGCAGAAGAGGAACCGGATTTTCTTTTCAGGAATAGGATATGAATACCAAAGCAAGGAGCTTACCGAAAGCTGAGATATTATTTCCAGGTTTGTATCGATATGCCAATCTGCCTCCAATTGTCGGACGAAAGATTTTCGCCCAATATCGGTGCTACAAAAGAGGACCTGGGAAAGAGAAGAAACATACTGAACTTTGAACAAGTTCAAGCACAAACTATAGACAATAAAAGGACTGTGAGAGCTGGAAAAGAGAAAGTTGTACTATAGACAGTTCACAGAATAGAATGATTGAAGTGCACAATATTAAACTATCGAAAGGCTAGCTCTCTTCCTTATACTCCCCTAAACCAGAAGTCGATAAACACCGTTTGCCTCTCAACCATGAATTTACATCGTGGTCAAGTTAAGATGGGATGCGCATAAAGTCCTAACCAACAGAAGCTGTTAAAGCCCTCTTCATACTACAGCATCACTAGAAGTCATTGTTCCTCTTATCAACATTACACTTTCCTTTTACCTGGCATTGGTTATTGAACTCCAATGCATCAAAATGTCCTTAGGGTGCCAAGTATTCCTTCTCAGCATTTTAAAAGCTCTTTCTATTCAATTAACCTTCATTGTCAAATCAAATAGTGTGAAGTTATATTGGCAGAAAAATAAGCTAATATTCCATCAAGCACTTCCGAAGTTTGAGGAACTAAAAACCATTTAAGTGAATTCCCTTGTTCTAACATAAGCAAATAAGCTCATTTCTAGGATTGTCTTGTTCACTAGATACCCCAACTGGTTGGAGTGTTTTGCTGAAATGCCTCTCATGACCCAATTTGGTAATCTACCATGGTCATGGAATCAACCATATACACCCCATATGAAGCTCTCTCACCAAGAATCAAAAGGATCCACGGTATCTGTTATGAAGGCTGATATGGAATCTTGAATTAATCCATTCATCTTGCACACCTCCAACAATTCCTAAACCCAAAATCTTCTTATACCTTTCCTGGGAAAACTACAACGATGACTTACTTAATATGACATGGAAAAGCTACAACTATGACTTAACAGGGAAAGATCAATGATCTGAGCAAAGTATGAAATAGATTCATCACTAAAACCAGTATACCTTGTCCTTGATCAAGCTACCATTTTGGAATATACCAGCATTCTCAAGAGCTGAAAGAACTTTTTCCTGAAACAAAAGACTTATTCACATAAATAGAAGAAATATATGTTTTACAAAAACTATATTTTAAAAAAAGCTCTGCCATGGTGAATGTGTTTGTATACAAAAAAAAAAACTAGCTACCTGAAAATATAAAAAACAAAAGTAAAATTTTCTGATAATTCTTGGTAATCAGGTGTGCATATCTTTATTTACTCTTGTGACATAGAACATAATTGAAAATCCAATTAACTACACATGATGAACCACATAAAAAAGGAAAGATGCTCTAATGAGAGAAAACGGAAGTTCTGAAAGGAGAAATACCTATTTAGTTTTATTCTTTTCAATACAAACAAGTGATACAAATTATAGAACTGTTTTTAGCATTTCATTCTGCAAAACACCATGCAGTATCCATTTAAACAGATCAAATTGTTTTGCAGTTGGCATCAAACTTATCAATTTCTTTTTCCTCTCAATCTAACTGAATTGTAGCCTGCAAATGTGAGTTCACAGAAAATAAAAATTTTAACTGGTTCAAAACTTGATGATGAAGCAATAAGTGGCATGCACCATGTTAACAATATTTTTTTCTGGACACTCTATGTTTGGAAGTAGAAGTTTTGAGAAAACAAATGTATGTTCAAATCCATTGCAAACTTTTCAGAGGTAGGCTGATCAATAGAGAAAATAATCAATCTTGTAGCCATATTATTTAGGAGTGACATTTATAAGAAAATACTGTAGCACTAGCCTTGATCAATAAATAACATTTATCCATAATCAGAAAGAGGTGGATGAAATAAAAGACAACTTAAACATTGTTTACCTCACTTTCATCGTCAAGAACTGTTTCCATTAAAAACAGATCAAAATACTTAGAAATTTCCTCGACTATTTGCAGCACCGACAACCTGACAGTAGCATGTTTCTGCAAAAATAGTATTCATATTATCCCTTAATCAGTCTAGGATAGGTAAAAAGGTCACCAAGGTACAATCTATCTTTAACCTGAAGCTCTTCAGGAGTTTTCTCCTCCAGGATAACACCGAGCAGCTGGCAAGTAATCTGCAGAGACACAACGGGAAGAGGTCATGAAAAACTAAAATGCTTAAATGTAGAAACTAAAACTGCTACTAAATGTCCATAAGTGTGACAAGAAAAGCCCCATAACAGATAATACAAACAATTTAAGATACAATAGATAAAAATAAAATGCAGTCTCTCTGGCTAATTTAACTTGGCAGGGGGGATCATCACATCACTTGGTTTAACTTTTAGTGTCTTGTTTATTCGACCATAGGTTTGATAATAGGTGTTTATGTTGATAAATTGATTTATGTTGAGATTTAGCTTCTTTTTTGAGTGCTACTACCTGGCCGTCTAGATGGGATAATTAACTTATTAACTTGATGAACTTGAATCGCTGGTCCAAAATGCTTAAACTCAAGACCCACTTTTAACCCTATAAACCAATTTCAATTGACCTCTCACATTCAGTGTGGGACTAACCCTAAGGGGTCATGTTGGGATCTGTTTTATGTATGTTAATTTACGTTTGATTGCCTTAAAAGTTGGTTCATGGAGTTCATGTAGCAGCTCAATATCATTTCTGCAAGGTGCCAGCTGACGGAAGGAGTTGCAAATGGTTTGGTCAGGTTATACCATAAGCACCTTACAAGGCATTGACATAAACTTCAACACTAAATCTAGCCGACAATCTTATACAACACAATGAGATCATGAGTAACAACAGAAGTTAATGTCGAATCACAAGCCATACTTAGAATATGCAGAATGCTCCTAACAATCATGTCATTCAAGCATATGAAAAGGAAGACAACAAAACGAAACATCAATACTCCACCATACAAAAAATGGAATGATTTCACCCTTCTGTTCCCATCACATACCTTTCCGTATCCACCAAGTCTCTGCTTCACAGTTTTTCCGAGAGATAGCTTCAGATATCCAAATCAAAACAAAGGTCAAACTTTAGCAAGCCTCAGCCAGACTTAGGAACCGCAGAACCGATTCCTCAATACGATACCGAGAGATCTACCTCAGCTGGAGTAATCGCTTCAACGGCAACCGTGTCGTTCGATGGCCCTGTGGGCACGAGCTCTCGCGATCCGGAAGGCTCCAACCCGCCCGCCAGTCGACTCGTGAACGGAGCAGCCCCGCGCTTCCGCCGATCGCTCGCTCGTCGACCCGGCGACGGCCTCAGGAACCTCCAGGCGAACAAGACGGCGATCGCGAAGCCGGCGATGGCCCCGAGGGAACCCGCGCCCTAGATTTTGGAGGAGCAAATCAACGGGAAATTCGGTTGGGTTTAGGCGAGCCTGTTAGGGTTTGGGGGAAAAGGGCGGGTGCGTGGATTGCCACGTATCACTCGTTACCTGGTGGTTGAGGAGGACGGCGATGACGCCGGTGACCTTGCGATTGAGGTGGAGGGAGAGGCAGCGCACGAGAGCTCCAACGTGGTCCGCCACGCGATCCGCCATCGGGACGGCCGGAGAGGCGTGCCCGGCGAATGAAGGGGGAAGAGCGTGCCCGGGCGAAGCGCGAGCGGAGGCGAAGCCAAAGAATCGTTCAGGAACCGAGTCAGCGGCTCGGGACGAGGATACGAATGGGAAATAATTGCATGAATTTTAATATCTAAATTATTCTTTTATAAATATATGTATACGTCTTTA
This sequence comes from Musa acuminata AAA Group, assembly GCF_036884655.1. Classification (NCBI taxonomy): domain Eukaryota; kingdom Viridiplantae; phylum Streptophyta; class Magnoliopsida; order Zingiberales; family Musaceae; genus Musa; species Musa acuminata. Next base: position 3,768,552 of record NC_088338.1, on the reverse strand, counting down.
ATTTATAATTTGATCCTAATAAATTTTAATTCTTTATTTATAAATCTCTTTTCTTCTCTTTTTTCTCCTCCTTCTTTTTTTTTAATTATTTTAAATATATATATATATAAAAAATAGATGATAATATGGTATAAAAGAGAAGAGGGTAAAAAATAGTTTTTGATATTTATTATAATAATTTAATATTTTTAAGATTATATATATTTTATAATAATCCAGAAGATATTATTTTTTAAGTCAATTATATTAACTTGGAAGCTCTCATGTTTCATGCTTTATAGAGTGTATGAGCAAAGGCTACGAGGAAGAAAAAAAATAAAAAGAAAAGGAGTAAAAATGAAATATTATGAATAATAAAATATTTATTTTATTAATTTTTTTAATAAATTATGAATAGTAAGAAAATTGTAAATAATAAGAAGGAGCTCGAAATATACTAATTATATTACCTTTTTTAACAATAATATTTTTATATTTTCTTAATACATATTCATATCACATTAAACGATTTATTCTTATTTTTATACTTCTATCCTAACTTTTTTTTCTTAAAAACATGAGTTTTTTTATATGTTATTTTTTAACTATAATAGATCGCTATTGTTCATTTAGCAATCATCTTTATAAATTTTTTCTTATAATTTGTTAAGTTTTTGAGGTGCCACTTGCATTAAAACTAATGTTATGAAAATTTTTCTGACATGATCATTTTGACGTTCAAATTAGTGATCAAGGTCTCTCAGTTAATGTGGATTTTTATTAGAAAGTGAGCCCAATGGCTTAGCGCTAGACATTAGCATTTATACATGGCCTTAGAGCGGATAATCTATAATGACCCTAATATCCCCCCCCCCCCCTCCTCTTCGTGTTTTGTTCATATGGCCGACAAGGGGGAGATAGCTTCGAACGACCTATGTTGGACTTTTGCCCATGTAAGCAGATGAGTGGAGGGTAACTTGAACCTTTTCATTCCATAATAGCTTCAACATGATGATTATGCATCAGATGATGGTTAGCCGTTAATATATTTCCCATAATTTGTTTCTCCTCCCCAAGCATACTTCAAGACTCTTGTTAGAAGGTTCTATAGTGTGATGTTTAATTCATCTCATAGGTACATTGCCAACTTGTCCCTTTATGACATTAAAAAGATACACATTAGTTGGGTAAGGGTCGGGTTTTTTTTCTCACATTGAGGCACATTTGAACCTTTGCCTCTGATGGATTTCTCTTGGGTTAGATTTTCTCGATTCATATGTTTTGAGTACATTTCACCCGGTGCTTATATCGTAGTAGATTTCTCTTGGCATATGTTGGATTTTACTAATTTACAAGCATATGACATATTTCACTTTGCGCTTCCATCATAATATATTTCAGTTGATATAAGTCAAGTTTTCTCGACTCACACGTCTTGGGATTTCACTTGACCATGATATGAAAAATATACATGTTTAAACCTTAGGTAATAGGGTTTACATTGGCCATTCATATAATCTCATTTTTATTTATCTAATGAATAAATGTTATTCGTGTCTTGTGAAATATCATATTTATAACATTGTTGAATATATCTCTTTTAATAGTAAAAGGTTGAATATATCTCTTTTGAAATTAAAAAATAAATAAATTTATAAGGCATTATGAGATAAATAAAATTTTATGAATTTGAGTAGGTAGTTAAAAAAAATATACAAAAACCTTGTGTTTAGAAGATGCCAATGTTTAAATAGATGCATAAAGTTATTAAAAAATATATTAAAAAATATCTTTATTTATAAATAATTAGATATTATTTTGATAAAAGATAAAATAAGAGAAAATCATTTAAGATAGTATGGATTTGAGAAGATATATGAATGATATTATCAAGATAAATAAATAAATTAATGTTAGTACGATAATGAGAAAGATAATTTTTTTAATAAAAAATATGAATAAAAAATTAAGCTAAATATGTATTTTTTTTAGATCTCAATGAAAGTAAAAGAATAATTAAACTCAAATAATTAGAACTTACTATTTTATTATTATTGTTATCACAGTAGATACTCGTTACATGTATAGGTAAGAGTGAAGACGGCTTTAAAAGTCGTGAGCGATGTGATCACATCACAGGAACCGCAAATATTGTCAATTACGAAGTAATACTCTTAAACAGTAACGTTAGATCAGATTCCGATTAGATCTGACGGTCACTAGGAAACATATCACAAAAGCCCCCACTTATCTATTTAATTACTGACTGCCACTCTCTCATACAACGTTAGTGGCTTTTCCATGGTATCTGTATGCTATACGTCTTTTTCGGTCAAATCACATTCTTCAGTTTAGCGGAGGAGCGATAAAAGGGAAAGCACGGTGAAGTTCTCCCTTTCTCCCCCGCGACGGCAGCGATATCTGTCGACGTACTTCCTTGAACGACCGAAACCCTGGGGCTGATAGCTTGTCGCCTGTGCATTGAAATCACAGACTCCTCACCATTGATTGTTTCGATTCTCTCATCTTGATCGTCGCGTTTCATGCCCCGATCCGTTCCTTAGATCTGCGTGTATCTCTGCCCTGTGCCCTAAGCTTCGAATTTGGCCCGGAGGTTATCTCGTTTTTGTTGCCGGGAGGTAGTTAGGCAGTTAGGAGATGGAATCTGACGGCGGGCGTGAATCGATCAGGCCGGCTACGGCGGAGGAGGAGGCGGTGAAAGGAAGCACCGACTGCGTCTATTTCTTGGCGTCACCATTGACCTGCAAGAAGGTGGATTTCCTACTTTTCTTGTTTCTTCTATTATTTCAAGTTCTTAAATGCTGGTAAAGTTGCAAACTTTTTGCTTCAGCCTGTATGTGTTCGTTCTTTTCGCCTGATATGTATGTCTTTCTTTGCGTTTTCTATAAACCCTGGTCGGCGCTTGGTCGAAACCTAGAGTTTTTTTTGGTGCTGTGGAAACATTATGCTGTTGGTGGTTGCTTGAGATCATGGTATTGGTCTCTTGTTTGGTTGTTTGGTGGTAACGGCATCAGCAAACTTCTCTTAATTGAAGGCATAAAATTTGAGTTTGTAAAAAAGAAGTTGGTGTTGATGAAATAGATTTTTTGTTGTACTTACCCGTGTAAAGTGTTAATCATGGACTACTTTTATAGCATTGAGAAGTAAGTAATTTGTGCTGCATATGTTCTTCGTAGTAATGTTTTTTTTTCTATTGGCTGTCAATGGTTGCTTATGAGCAAGCTTTGAATTTTGATGGGTGAATTGGAAGGGTCCCTTGGTAGCTATAGTTTGATGTGTAATTGCTTGCCTTATGAAGTGCACTAAGTATTAATCCCCAAATTTTAGGAAATATGAATAAATGATTCCGGGCCAAGCAGACAAAAAGATGAAGCTTTTGTTTTATAAATCTCACTGCAGTTGGTGGTTCAGATTTGGGTCATGAAGGGTGTGATCAGTAATCAAAAGTTTCAAGAAGGATTTTTTTGTTGTGTGCTCTTGTGAAGTACAGAAGTTTCTTAGGTTTTTATTTGCATTAAAATATTCATCTTTAATCTTGTTGCTAGTAGCTCAACATAACTTCTCGGCGGAGCCCTAAATGTGATCCTTGCATTGATTAACAATTATGTTTATATCACATATATATTGAACCCATTCTACCTTAGTAAATATTTTAACCCTAATGTATATGGTCTGATATCTTGACCTGTGGATTCTCTATCTCTATAGTTGCTCTATAAAAAAATCCGCCCTAAATGTGATCCTTGCATTGACTAACAATTATGTTTATATCACATATACATTGAACTCATTCTACCTTGGTAAATATTTTAACCCTAATGTATATGGTCTGATATCTTGACCTGTGGATTCTCCATCTCTATAGTTGCTCTATAAAAAAATCCGCCCCTAAATGTGATCCATGCATTGACTAACAATTATGTTTATATCACACATATATTGAACTCATTCTACCTTAGTAAATATTTTAACCCTATTGTATATGGTCTGATATCTTGACCTGTGGATTCTCTATCTCTATAGTTGCTCTACAAAAAACCCCTTATATTTCTCTTTTCCTTGACATAAATTTGTTGATTGTTTTTGTTGCTGATTTTTCTGTAAGCGGAAATGTATATGCACAGAATACTGGGATTGACATCTTTTTTTCATAATTTTATAGATGTATAATTTTTATAATCATATTTCAAACTAAAATGTAACAGTTTTCCATCATTCAGGGGAGTGAATGTGAGTATCGTCATAGTGAGGGTGCCAGAATTAACCCCAGGGATTGCTGGTATTGGTTAAATGGTAACTGCCTCAATCCCAAATGTTCATTCCGCCATCCGGTAAGTCAATTCTACAGTTTCTTGTTCATTTAGTATATATTGTGTATGAGTTAATTAAACATGCTATCAACAGGTGTATGATTTAATTAAACATGCTATCAACAGACACTTCGTATCATGTTAGTGTAGAAATGATTGCTTCCTTTTACGGACTGAACTTTTGCTTTTAGGACTATGCTTTTTTAATTTCCATTTTGGCCATGTAAATCAGTCAGGGCCTGCTAGAATGCTAGATGCCTATGGCTGTGGTGTCTCCCAAGTCCCAATAACTTGTTACTTGCATCAGGGAGCCCATTGAGCCTCTTTATCCTTGCCATTAGAATAAGGAACCTTTTAGAATATAATTTATTACCTTACAGATTTATACTGTTCAGGTTTATGAGATTGATGAGATTTAAGGAAATAGTGTAACTCTCTAAACAGGAACTGCACACTCAATTTTGGCACTTGTATCAGAATTGTCGAGTTTTGTGCTAACCTTGTTTCAAAGTGCACATTACATATAACAAGTCATGACATCCCAAGTATTTGGGGTCCGCTTTGCAATTTAACTTTGTATAAAGCAATATCCTTAAATCTTTATTTAGTTTCTATCAAAATTTTCTTTTGTCTCCCTCTATCTCTCTTCATTTTTTTAAAATGAAACTATTTCATTTTTTCTAAACTACGGCATCTATAGATCTCCTTAATAAAAAATGTCTATATCAATTTTCCCTTTTATTATCCTTATGAGAGTGCACATTACATGAATAAAAAATGTGAATCAATTGTTTGCCTGTAGTCTGTGATCTTCCCCTTCTTTTTAATCACTAGCATATTCACATGGAACTTATTGCTGTGTTATTCAGCCACTTGATTCCTGGTTCGCGAAACCGATGCCTACCTCAGGACCTCTTCAACCTCCTCCAACTGCAGTGTCAACACAAATCCCAGATGCACGTGCTCCACCTAATAATGCCAGTAAGAAGAGTGCTCCCTGCTACTATTTTCAACGGGGGCAGTGTTTGAAAGGTGAAAGGTGTCCCTACACGCATGGGACATATGCAGTTAGCAGTTATGCTTCACAGAAGGTTGCAAAGGCTTCTACTTGTCTTGTTGAACCACCACAAATCATTAAGGAGGATACACAGCAGAACATCACCATGCAACAGAATGTCACTGAATTCAGTGTTGATAAACGAAAGATGGCCATTGAGATGCCAGTTGAAATGCCACCTAAAGCAAAACTTGTCACCAAAGCTGAGAAACCTGATGGTGATTCATCAGAAAATAAATTATTTTTACCTTACTCATTGGATGATGGGCTTCCTAAATTGCCACAGAATTATGTTGCCATTAGCAGTGGCTATTCTCTAAGCAAACCGTGGAGTCATCAGATGGAGCCTTCAGATGGGCAAACTGAGAACAATAAGGATACTGATGAGTTCTTGCGTGAATACTCCCCTGGTTTTGATGTCCTAGTCGAAGATGACATCAAAGACCCTGATTACTTTCACAATGAAGATAACTTTAGAATGGCATCTAATCATGGAGGACAGAACCTGGAAGCTGAAGATGACTATGACTACCACCATTACAATTACCAATCTATGACCAACTTTGAAAGGGATCAATGCAATGGCATAGAAAAATATGACAGCTACAAACAAACAGGTGGTACATATAGCTGGGATCCAAAAGTTTCTGACAGAATTTTGGACAAACCATCATCACTCAAAAGAAGAGTGCTTGACAAAGAGACAAAACTGGATCAGATGGATGACTTAGATTTGCGCCATCGGCTACTTAAACAAAGGTGTCATGGTTCAAGGTCCATGGATAGCCGTGATGATCATGGTGAGCACTACTGTAGGGATGATCACTGTGCTGAGAGAGGTTATGGTCATCATTCCCGAGATCAAAGGCAATTTCCTCTGGAGAATTCCATAGGCACTCGTCTACAAGGTAGAATAACATTTCCTGGGCGATTGGAGAAAGAGAGGAGCAGGAGACCTCGTGGCAGACAGTCACCAACAGAGCGAATGAACCATCAGAGAACACATCCTGAAAGAATAAGGCAGCAATTTAGTGAGGATTTCAGCAAAGGTACAAGTATTAGAAACAAACCAACTAGAAGAGATGACATGAACTCTCTAGATTTTGCTAGTCCAAAATCTCTGGCAGAGTTGAAAGGTGCAAAGATTAATGGGAACTCGAATGAACAGTCAATCAGAAGTAGCAGTCCTAATACCAAGATGAATAGAATGCTGTCTGAAAAAGTGGAGGTGCTTCAGGAATCAGAAAATTCTCTATCATTTGAAGGTCCAAAGCCACTGAGTGTCATCTTGAAGAGAAAAAGAGAGTCGGCATACACAAACAGTGGAATTTCTCTGAGTCAATATGAAAACAATCAAGGTGGTGGGGAATCTGCTACCAGGGATTATGTGCCTGCAGCAGTAACAATTTTGCAATCTGTTCCTTCATCAGAAGCTGGAAAGGAAGCAACTTTTATGAATGGCAACCATGAAGTAGATAAGCTTAGAGCAGTTGATGAGGAGGGTTTGATCCTTAAAGATGATGGGAAAACCAATGATGCTCCATCTTCAACCATAGCTGATGCTGTTGAAATTGGAGATGGTATGGATTTGGAAAATGTGGAAGATGAAGAACTGGAAAATAGTTATGAAGCAGGGAAGTTTAAAGCAGAAGATGCTGAGAAAACCTGTCAGGTTGATGATGATGAGCTTGACGATGAGGATGACTTTGCTAGAAAGGTCAGTGTCATGTTATCCTGAACACATGTCAGTTTTGCTAATCAAGCAGAATATGAGAGAACACATTTCATGTTGATGAAGATGAGTTTGACGATGAGGATGACTATGCTAGAAAGGTCAGTGTCATGTTATCCTGAAGTTAGAAGTTAATGAACATCAGTTTTGCTTATCTTGGTGTTCTTCAAGAGGCCTATCATTTAACTCTTGGAAGATAATGGTGGCACTTACAAAATTTTAGATGCAAACAGTGCCAAAGCCTTTCTCTCCTGTCTGGTTCACGTGGAGACCGAGTCGAAGGATAGCGAGTTGGATATAGTCAAAAGCCCTCTGTAGAGGCCTACTTGTGTTTTAATGCCTTTAGGTCTTCAGAATCTTTTTTGTATTAGATATCTAATGTGGCAAAGTATTCATTCTGTTTCAGTGCATCAAATATATAACGAATGAATCAACTTGAAAATGGTGCTAAACAAAAGAGTTCTATTGGTTCTGAATGGTATTTAATCTGCTTCTCAATTCTGAAATTGTTGTTCATATAATATGCATATCGACTGGAAAATGATGTCAAAGAAAGCAAGACTGTGATGAGAGATGATCACACAGCTAATTTTGACTGAAATTGTGAAGTGTTTTTTTTTTGTGTTGATTTTGCTGTATCAAAAAAGAAAAAGAATGTTTTGGCAATATGAAAATGGTTACATTTTCTATCAGCAAATGAATTATTACAATGCTCGATATGTAAATGTGAAAAGCAATAGTTGATTATCTATCGATTCAATTTCAAAGATGACCTCTTACCCAAAAACTTGTGTGTCTTTAAAGAGCTTAGCTGATTTTATTGCTAAGAAGTCAACATAAACAATTATGATATTTTTACATGTACTTTTTATTTGAATAGACTTACATTTACATTAAAAAAATTGTCTAAGGTTAATTCTTTAGATGTCAATAATGGTGATGGGAGAAAGTATCAATCCAAATGGAACAGATTAAAAATAATGTCAATCCACCTATTTTCATTTATTAAACAAGTAATCCTTAATATTATACCAAAAATTAATGATAAGAGTACAGTGATTCTTTAAGTAAGGATGAATACAATGTTTACATTTCTTACATTAGTTAACACTTTATACATGCACCTAAGTATATCATTACTTATACATCTTCATGGCTATTCAATTCCATCAAAGAATTGAAATCTCAAGTTTACCCTTGGAATAAGAACAAAATTAAAGGCACAATTTTTCCAAAAACATTTGTGGAATTCCAAATAAATAAAAGAATTAGAACTTACATAAGCTAGAAGCTAAATTCTACTTATGCCTTTTGATGTTTCAATTACAATATAATAGAAAATAAATTTGATCATTACTTAGTCGATATTTATAAAAATATATATTTATAAAAGTGAATTCTCTTCTTTTTTTTTTTCGTAAGCACCCCAACATCCAAAAATTTGTATGAAAGTATTTTTCATAAATAATGATTTTACCCTTGGTTACTTTGGCCATGTTGACCCTAGTCACCTCCACTATTGGTCGACCCTATGAGTTGCCCATGTCAATCCGACCATGCTTGCGAGGAAGGAGAGGGATACCTGTAAGGGTGAGAAAAGCCAATAGCTGCAAATAAATAAGGAGGGGGTCACAAACAATAAAGGGTGGAATAATGGCGATGGAAAATTATTTGGGGTGAAAGGTGTACCCTAAGTGCATAAGCTAACCTGTGTGTAGAGGTACAGGCGGCCAGGGGCTCACCTCCGCTCGCGACCCCCACTCCAAAGTTGTCCTTGGCAAAAGGGAGGATACGTAGAGTGATAGTGTAAGGCAAATATGATGATAGATTCGACGGAAACAAGGGTAAAATGATCTTTCACGTAATAAGGAATGGTGTATGAGAATTTTTAAAAGTTGGGACGTTATGCAAGAATTTCTCAAGTGTTTTAAAAAATTTATCATATTTATAATATAGATTTAGAGATAACAAATTATTAAGGAGTCATTATGAGTTGATCATGATAGAATCTATCATTTATTTAAGTTAATATATATATATATAATATCATTAATGATTCATGAAAATATTAAAAATTTCTCGTCCATCCTAAAAATTTATGAATAAAAAATTAGGATGAGTGAATTTTTAGAAAAATCTATATTTTTCAAAATTTCTCATAGAGTGCCCACATAAAATTCTAAAATAATACACTTAGATCATATGAAAAAATTAATTTACCTCTTTTTTCATTGGACCTATAGTCCAACCATAACTCGGAGCCCTCGCACGAGGGCTTGTCATCACTCATAAGCTCTCTCCACCTACTGTCTTGCATGAGAACTAGTTGCTCCCCTTTATCTCTAATCCTCGTATTGTTAGTTGCCCTCCTTCATCGTGCACTTGACCATCCCCCAATCGACTCCGAGTAAGTATCATCTTCAAAGACTATTAGGTTCTAACTAGGGCAACGGAGGAGAGAGTTGTCGACGGGTTGAGGGGGTACACAATGGAGAGGTATAATGGTCATTTAGGATTATTTTTAAAAAAATTTTAATCAAATCTTATCTGTTCGAAATAGTATGACACCTACGAGGGCAGTTCTGTAACTTCAATACAGTTTCTTTTATTAATGTATTATGATATTTACTTATTTATTTATCTCTCTCTCACTTTTTTTTTTGTCTTTTTGGACTACCGGTTCCGGCTCGGAAGCAGGCTTGGACTGGTGGCGAAGCGCCGAGGAAGAAGAGAGGCTCGGGAACAAGCCACTGCCTCGAGACGAAAGCGTAGGTTCGGAACTACCTCTCTCCGTCCCCCTCGTTTTATGCCCTTCGCCCCGGTCTATGGGGCCTGGAAACTCGACCTAAGCAGGGAATGACGCTTCTCAGATCTCGATCCCGAAGACGAGAGCGGCAGCGGCGGCGGAGGAAGAGGAGGGGATGAGCTCTGGCTAGGTTTTCAGGCGAAGAATCCAGCGGTTGGTGGGTCCTAGCGTTCCACCGATGCAACACTACAGCCTGAGGCCGGCCAATTCCTTCATCGGTGGCTCCCTGCACGACCTCAACACCGCTGACTCCAACCCCGGCGAGATCGAGGGCATCAGCGACGTCGATCGCGACCCCGTGAACGAAGATAGCCTGGACAACGACGACGACGAGTCCAACTCCGTGGTAACTCCGTTGCTTCCTCTTTTAGCTGTGAGAGCTTCTTGAAATCACGATTTGATTTTTAGTAAACGCGTTCTTGCCATCTGATGCGGCTGGTTACTCTGCTAGGACTGCGTACATGACTCGTACAGAAACTCGATTCCCCTTCACGGGGTTGGAGTCGACGATGATCGATCCGCGCTCGAGCATAGTGGCAGGTCGCCGAGTCCTTCATATAACATACTGACCCACGAAGGTGGCTCTTTCTCCCAATGGATGTTCCTAACTTCATGGTCTGCGTTCATTTTGGTCAGCATGAGCACTTCACTTTCTAAACTTGGTACAGATGTTTCGCCAATAGAGACTGCAAGAGCAAGGTTCTTGCAGATCATCATCGATCATTTCATAGACGAGCATGTGATTGAAGCTGCAGAAACTTCTGATGTTCGCTGTTATCAGGGGAACGAGAAGGTTAACAAAAGAAAGCAACGGGAAATCCAGTATGAAGGTGATCATAGGTTTGCCTTGCCCTTGATGTATGTTGCGAACTTGTACGAGACCTTAGTTAATGATGTCAATGTCCGTCTTGCTTCCTTGGACGGGATCCGCGAGAAAAATATTGGGGTGGCTCTAGAAACTGCTGGTGGTTTGTACAGAAGACTGGCAAAAAAATTCCCACCTAAAGGTTGTCTTCATTCACCTCTATGTAAAAGGTTTGGAGATGCCAATATATAACCGATTGTTTATCACCTAATAGCCTAATTGATGCTTTTGCTATCCTAGGCTCTTGTAGCTTCAGGAGAAGAGAATTGGCTACATCACTTGCAACAAGGACCAGATTTCCTGAGCTTGTGGTGCAAGAAGAAAAACGAGTTCGCTTCGTAGTAGTAAATGGTTTGTCGATCATTGAAAAACCAAACAATATTGGTATAGATGATGCCGACTGGTATGCTGAGCCTTCTGATCTTTCAACTCATCTTGTAACACTGTTTAGTTCATACAGTTTCCTAAATATGCTTGTTTATATATGCATCATATTAATGTGGTAATTAATGTCTAAACTCCACAATGACATGACTAAGAACTGATAAAAAAGCATCTGTTGTTTGCTGAAAACATGGCAAGAAAGAAAGTTCCAAGTATGACAAGGCAAACTATGTCATGAAACTTGGAGAGGAATGATTATTAGCTTTCCATGTACATTGCACTTGACAGATAACGATTTTGTGATACAAGAGTTTTGGTAACTGCAAGAACGTAAATGAAAATTGAGGTTTAGATTATGTTATCTGGCTTTTTGAGGATATACTTGAACTAGGTTCAAACGTTTGACTGGTCGGCATGAGGTGGCTATTTCAGCAAGAGATTACAAGTTCTATTCGCCTAGGCACAAGTACAAGCGTGGTGCTTCTCATTCCATGTCCAACATCCCTGGGTTGAATGTAAGTCCTTAACAAATTTGAAGTACCTACGGGTCTGTAAATGCTTAAATGAAGGTGCATCCAGTTTCACTACTGGTTTTTATTTTTGTGTAATTAGGCAATATCAGTAACAGAAAGTTCTTCCCAAGTGGCTAGTGCTATCGGATTCCGTCCAGTAAATGAGGTAAAGACTGAATGACTGAAGTTGAATACTTCTTCCCATGGTCTCATGCTTGCCACAAAACCTTTTAGGCTTCTTACGTACTTATTGGAGTAAAATAATCTGACTAATTTGAACATGTTCCTTGTTGGCTTAAATTCATACATAGACAACAACTTTTCTTGTAATTTTGTTGTGAAGGATGCACTCCTAATTTAACTTGTGAATGACATTATGTGCTCCGAGAGATGATCACTCGGTTTGGCAGGTTATAGAAATATTAAATGCTTAAAGTGATGCCGATGTTATTGTTAGTTTATTAGTAATATTGTACTTATATAAGTTAAGAAAAGTGTCATCTTATTCTTACTGAAACTTCACTGTTCCTCTGTTTAATGGAGCACCCTTCTACCATGTCCTTAGGGTATGTCAATATCATTCTACCTATGGGAGTGATTGCCATAAACATAGCAATGTTCTATTGTAGTTCTTTTTTTGTTCAATACACCAATAACAACAACAAAGCTATAAGTCTCAACTATTTGGGATCAGCTACATGAATCTTTTGCCACAATGGAGATATGTCAAAAGCCATCTAGATATTGAAGGTGCCTCGCGTCATTTTCGGGTGACGACCTAGCTCTATACTAAAATCGGTTAAGATCTTTGTTCATGAGATCTGACATAGTTTTACGTTGGTTGTCAGTGACCTAACGCAATCATCCTCTTTTTTCATCCGGGCTTGAGACCGGTGATGGTGTTTTTTTTTTGTTGTGTTCAGTATACCATGGACAAAAAAAAATTTCAATGTCAAAATTTATTGGAAGTTTTATGATTGAACTCTTATTCATTGCACTTGTTGATTATATTACATATTTGGCGACTCTTATCTATATTTTCCCTAGCATTTGACTCTATAATTATCATCATTTTGTTCCTTAGATTCTATAAAATGATCTGCATACTAGACTAGCAATTATGTAATATACTAACTTGGTGCACAAAAGAAGGTTATTATAGGTTGATTAAGTGAGGATACTACTCTCATACCGCGAGAGGTTGATGCCCTCGTATGTTTGGTAGGCAATTCCTAATTTGGTTTCTACACCCTCAGTCAAGTTATATCTCTAGTGCTGACAACAATTAATTATCCTTTAATGTGACTTGTTAATGTGACATATGGTAACCAAGTAATGGCATTTGCGCCTTACCTTCATTCCAATATAGCTGATTCCCAACTTCTGGACAGTTTCTTATTTGTTTATATATTTCTGTTTCCTAGATTAAAAAAATGTAAACTTAGCTTAATTCAATCATGTAAATTGACTAAAAATAACGTAAATATATAAGACGGGTTTGCACTGGCTGCATAGTCGTGCTGGGCCACATCAATGGAACTTCTCGAAATAATAAATCTTATCATGATATAAAATTCTTTCCACAAGGATGTCTTGATTTCTCAAATCTTGCTGATTATGATTAAATAACTATCGCAACCTAATTTGTAACTATGGCAACTTTGATAAGCGGTAATATGATCCAACCTACCTAGGATTGTAAGCACCCCATCAAGTATCATGTGATCTATTCTGTATCTATCTGCCCAAATTAGATCCTCAAAAAGTGCAGTTTTGTTGACATTAAAGTAGATGCTTGCTTGACTTGGGATAAGTTCTCCCTAAAGTATCATTTGATCTCTTTTGTATTTCATTTGCCCAAATTAAAATTATCAAAAGTCTACTTTTGTTGACAATAAATGAAATATTTGCTAGACTTTGGAGTGAATTTTCATGACTTGGAGGTTGTAGCACTACATTATGTTCTTGTTTTTACTTGTTTGATTCCAATGTTAGTTGTAATTATAAATAGACTCATATTTGTGCACTAAAACTTAGTGTTATGGCATATGATCACTAAAATGGACTTCATTCCTGTAGTCCCAAAGTCATCATGAACCTTCACCAAAACATCATGTGCAACAATCGCCACAACCTACATATCATCCTCTTCACCAGGTTCATCATCAGAACATTCTGCAAAGTCAGCACTCTACACACTTTTCTCACTTACATCAGTGCCCGCATCCTTCACATGTGCCGGATCTTTCTCACCAACATCAGACACAGACAATACCTCCGCATCTCACATCCTTGCAGTCCCTCTCTGGAAGTAATCTTGGAGGATGTTTGCATATACTGGTAGGTTTTCTTTAATGATTTTCAATACTTTGATACCTTTGCTTGTTTAATTTTGCATACACCAGTGTATTATCAAAGATTATACAGGCGACTCCATACAGCACACCAAAGTACTGCTTCCTCCCATCTGTTTAAAATGCTAATTGTCTCTCACAAGTTACACAAACTACTTTACAAAATTTGGCTGATCATAAGGCACTTCTAAAGACTAAATACCAGATAAAGGAAATGTACTTGATTCACTTTTTTATCACCGATTACCTTAGGAACGTCATTGTTAATTCACAGTGAAATTTTAAAATGTTCTTGAAAAATCTAAAAATACCAAGTGATTGCCATGTATCAAATATTAGAATATTCTTGTAAAGCTAAGAAATGAGGGGTTAATATTAGAATATTCTTGTAAAGCTAAGAAGTGATTGCCATGTATCAAATGTTATTTTTGCTGCCATGTATCAAATTTTAAAACGTCATTGTCTGCTGCATTTAGTTTCCTATGCTTGACTATTAATGTTATTTTTTTTATGGAAACTTGATTGTTCCTTTATGTTAGGTCGTCTAACATTAAGCATGCTGGAATGACAGGCAGGGTCAATTGACATTTTCATGAGCATATGATAAATCATCTCCTCTGTGGCCCTATTGGCCATTCATGCTAATTCTGACTGCATCTGGTGTTCTATGCTCAATCATCAGTATATTAATACTATTAGGAAAATTCTGAAAAGTTCTAGGGTTTTTGATGCATAATGTTTCCCAGGACTTGTTCAGGACAGATTTAGAAATCTATTTAGTAGGTGTATAAGAAATTTCACTTGCATCATCTGTTAGGTTGGACTATAAGTTTGATACTGTTCCTCGTGTCTAGGATGATCAGGCAAATTAGAATTTGTCCTTTTATGCTTAACTTAGACCCTTGAACCTATTCTCACATGTATTCTTGGTTTAGCGAACTTTTGTATTACACAGAAAGTACACATGATAGATTATGCTTGTTCCTTTAAAATAAAGGTCAAAATGCAGTAACGCCGACCAGTGCCAATGTTCTTGTTAGTCGATGGGAAGTCATGCAATTTTCTCACCCTATTGGACATGCACATTTAAATGGCGCGACCGTTCATCCTCTGTTTATTGCAATTCTTACTAATTAAGGCAAACAAGAAGATGGACCCTTGCTTACAGTTTCTGATCCATCTTAACTTCTATGTTCCAGCCAACAAGCCCAGCAAAGTTCTGCGATGAATGTGGAACGCCCTACTTCAGAGAGACATCTAAGTTCTGCTCTGAATGTGGTACAAAGAGGTTAGGGACCTCAATATGAAGTCATTTGCTACCCTGATCTTTTCTTGTATGATGTTTTATCGGTGTCCTGTGAATTAATGTAGCTAAATCTTGTTCAGCTGGTAGATTCTGCTTTTATTAGTTTGTTGAAAATTTCCATGATGACACACGTTACTTTTCATTTTGTTCTTGTTGTTTTTGTATGTACATCTGTCTGACACACAAATTTGCACATATTGAAGAGGCACAAATGTTTCCAAGGTGGAGACAGATTGAATGGTACAAATTGGCACATATTGGAAGGTATAAAAGTTTCTGACATTACTTACATAATTCATCATCAAATTACTATTTTCTTGAGATCTGAAGAGGAGGTATTATTTTCTCAATTAATTTAGCTGGTCATTTCACGAGATCGCAATTTGCTAGATGATCATTTGCTTTTGAATACTTGTGGTTCAGGTCATTCAGTAACAATTAGGCATATGCATGTATCATAGTTATCGGATCCTAACATCGATGATCGAGTCTCAGATTGTTGATCATGGGCCGAACTTTGGTCAATCACAGAGCAATATTTTTACATTTATTATTAGAATAAATTTTGTGAGAGAAAAGTCCAATGTTTTGAGCCTTTTTTATCCATTTGGAAGAGTTTCTTTTTGGAGCACTTTTTATTATTTTTAGTGAAATCCTAGTTAGTTTTGGCCCGAGCAAAAATCCTGTTAAAGGATTATTGATGGTAGGGGCAGAAAAAAAAGAAAAGGAAAACGGATTTAGTTCCGCAAATATGAGAGGGAATTCTGAGAAAGATCGCATTCATTGGTTTAGCTGTGAGGCAATTGCCTAAGGTATGAAGGCGACGAAAAGGTCTCTTAGGGCATGGGAGCTCCTAGAAAAGCTCTCAACTTCTAACTCTTTTTTTTTAATTTCTACAGAGTCACTGCTGCAGTTTCTCTGTTTGGGTTTATTTCTTAATCCATAATTCAAAACTGGTTCAAAGAATAAAAATATATTTACTTATCGGTGGTATTCCAGAGTGACGATTAAATTATATGTTTGTTTGTGCTGTATATTATCTTGTTGGTTCGACAAAGTTGCAACAAATTTGGATCGATGGGGTTGAGAGATTTGCCGAAATTTGGAAGGTAGTTGCGACGAAGATGATCTCGTGGCATATGTGAGAAGGCTTCAAATCAAATAATGTCTTCCCAGATCTGAGCACAAGAACAGTTTGAGCAATGAATTATTGATTTGAACAACGACTCTAAAACAAAAAATAAAAGTCATCTCTTGCACCAAAAATACAAATTATGCAATTCTCGATTCAAGTCCAAATTTGTATGTAGGTCATGTACGTGAGTCCTGCATTATTGAAGTTCTGTAGTGCAAGGATAAGACTATATATACCTCCACATTGTTAGCTATCTTCATCAGGATCAAAAACTGAGCATTCTATTAGTTGTCACGAAACTAAGCAGTTGACGATAGAGAGAGACTTCATCATCAGAAATCATTTAACTTGCACGATTCTAGTCTTCAAAGGACTCCGAGAGAAGCATCTGTGGCAGCAGAAGCTCGTAACTACATTTATCTTTGTAAAACCAGCCAACTTAACTGTGAGCAATGCAATGTCAGTAGAAAATGGCCTACAGAGAGAGTTAGAACGAGAAAGCGAGAGAAATTTGAACCGCAATTCCATGTTCAAAGAAAGCTTCATCTTGCTTCGTACAACAAGAGGTGTTGCGACCCAGCAGGGGGTGGCAGTTTGCAGTAAGATAGCTGTAGCATCAGAAGAAGCGGCGACACTTGGTTGTTCACTTCCTATGCATTCTGGATTCAGGAGAGTTCTGATGCAGAGGTGACAGAGGCTGTCTTGATGAATCTGCCGCAGCAAAATCGATCATTCGCCCCGGAGGACTGCTGCAGTCGTTTGGGCTTGACTTGCGTTTTCCCTGCACAATTAATTCAGGAAGCTTTAAAAGCCCTAATTTAAGTAGTGGGGAAAAAAAAAATAAACATGTCTTTCTCTCTGAAACAAAAACAATAATAAATCATATGCCCCAATTATTTATGTTTGGCTACGTCAATCTTTTTCTATCATTAAGCTTTATATCTCTTCTCGTACCATTAACTTGATCGTCTCATATCATCTAAACTATAAATCTCATTCGTGCATGTTCAAATCATCTTTAAATAACTCCTCATTTTTATCTTTTCAAATAACTCCTACTTGATCGATCTCAATATTTTCATATCAGCAGCATAAACATTTTATACATGCATATCATGATGCCGAAAAGAGAAATTTGTTTAGGTTTGACCTCACCTTAGCAGAAGCAGTGGCAGAGCGTTTGTGGCTGTCAGATCCTTGGCGACTTCTTTCCCGTTTAAGTAATTCCAGCAGTCTCTTGTTATCTTCATCCAGCATTTTGTTTTCTTGAAAGAGAAGCTTGACCTTGAGTTAACACACGTAAACCACCAGATTACTTACCCTGACATAGAGGGAGGGGGAAAGAGGAACAAATTTAATTAGATCGAGTTTTGAAACCTCCTCTTCAGCTCTGTGGAGATTTATCCTTAGGTGTTCCTTGTCCTTCTTCAAGCACTCAACTTCAGCACCCAATGATTCTAGCTGAACATGCAGCAATAGGGGCAAAAGATTAAGCATACAGCTGAGACGGATAGAACAGAGATAAAAAAAGAAAGTCAACATCGAACAGCACTAGATAATCGAAGATCTGAATTATAGCAACACCAAGATATAGGAAGATCAAGAAAAAACAATAACTATGTAAAGAATATAACTTGCTAGAGCTCACAGGCCACAAAAACGCCAAGTGAAATCAGAGCATACTTTTATCTTGAAATTAATTCCGATCAAACGGAACTTGCTGAATGAAAAGTTCTTAGATCCATCCTAGAGTAGTAACAGTCATATGCAAATGGCATACACACATACAGATCATAGTAAAAGGGATTGGAAACCCACGGGACAAATCAACTTTTAGACTAAACCGAAAGAGCTACGCTACCGGCCATAGACTATTGGAACTACACACCAACGATGACTCGGTAGAACTTCTATTTTCAGAAACAGGAATAGCAACAACATGAAAGAGACCAATCGTTTACAGGAAAAAGATGGGATAAAGGCTAATCAAATCACCATGATTCATTGTGTGGCAGTAATTTATGGTCATTGCAGTGATAAACCGGCTTAAAAGAATCCAGATGGTCTCACCTGGCTGAAATGCTGAACTGATAGGTAACTTAGGTCAAGTTTAAGAGTATGAGAGCTG
Organism: Musa acuminata AAA Group; assembly: GCF_036884655.1. NCBI lineage: Eukaryota > Viridiplantae > Streptophyta > Magnoliopsida > Zingiberales > Musaceae > Musa > Musa acuminata. The sequence continues at coordinate 3,749,963 of NC_088338.1, read as the reverse complement.
CAGCTTTCTTCAAAATACTTAACAGGCAAGGATGCATTTAGAAGGGAAAGTCAAACAGAACGATTTATTTGTTTGTTTGTTTGTTTTTTCTTCTCAAAAGGCTCAATTGTTTATCTATAGGAAAAGTAAAGAGAGAGAATAGAGCATCTCCAGTGACAACATCAAAAAGGTTGATGATGTCCAAAAACACCTCCACAGAGCTAAAGGAAAAGTAACAAGTCAAAGTTAAAAGGGTCGACTTAAAGAGCATATAGTCAGAAAACTATCTTCAGATTAGTATTCCATAAGCACAAAAGAATGTCACAAGTAGAACTTCTATTTTCAGAAACAGGAATAGCAACAACATGAAAGAGACCAATCGTTTACAGGAAAAAGATGGGATAAAGGCTAATCAAATCACCATGATTCATTGTGTGGCAGTAATTTATGGTCATTGCAGTGATAAACCGGCTTAAAAGAATCCAGATGGTCTCACCTGGCTGAAATGCTGAACTGATAGGTAACTTAGGTCAAGTTTAAGAGTATGAGAGCTGCAGCTTTCTTCAAAATACTTAACAGCCAAGGATGCATTTAGAAGGGAAAGTCAAACAGAACGATTTATTTGTTTGTTTGTTTGTTTTGTCTTCTCAAAAGGCTCAATTGTTTATCTATAGGAAAAGTAAAGAGAGAGAATAGAGCATCTCCAGTGACAACATCAAAAAGGTTGATGATGTCCAAAAACACCTCCACAGAGCTAAAGGAAAAGTAACAAGTCAAAGTTAAAAGGGTCGACTTAAAGAGCATATAGTCAGAAAACTATCTTCAGATTAGTATTCCATAAGCACAAAAGAATGTCACAAGTAGAAGCTTTGAAGGACAGAGTGCACAACCAGTTTGGTGCAATATAGAACAAATACGATAGCCACCTAAAAGCCTTACTGAATTCAACCATGCATCCTCTTTGTCTGCACTTGGACCAGAAAAATAACTTACCTTGCATGCAAGCTCACGCTTCTTACAACCCATGTATGTCTTTTGAATCTGCTTACAGCTCTATTTTATATTCTATTTGATAGGAAATTTACCGACATTTGACACGTTGTCGTCACATAAGACCAAGTCATCCTCCATCGATCTACGTGTACAAAGAATCATAATAGAAAAATATAAATTTTCTTCTCGTTCATTATGGAAAGGAAGAGAAACACGAACTTCATTATCTTCTTTTATGACAAAGAGTGATTGCTAAATCTTTTTCTCCTCCTTTACGACAAATAAGATAATCATAAATTTTCTTCCCTTTTGAAGGTATAAAAATGTATCCTAAACTAAGAAAAATGTAACTCCATTGAAGGGAACTATCCTGTCTCCTATCTAGATTACTAACTTGAACTATTCTAACCCATACGTAGGAGAAATCTCTCGACCTCGGTATTGGTGCAAATGGCGACATCTCGGAGCCATCTTTGGAGCATGACAAGCATCATGAATGTTCTTGTGCACACGGATCTGGACCACATCGAGTTGATCAAAATGTCAACGATATTTTCTCCAAACACTATTAGAAAAAAAACTGTCCTTCCGTGGAAAACATTACACACCATATATAATTGCATGGACGCTTACAGCAGGACTCAGACTCCTGACCTATAGACTATGAACACTACATCACAACCACTAGGCCTTGACCTTAAGCCCACACCTGCTCCTCTGCTCTCATTCTTCTAAAATGGCATCATAATCGTAGTGTTTAGATTGTTCAGCCAATGATACAATGGCTTTAGCAGATTAATCATAAATCAGATCTATTCTAATGGTACTTGAGAGACATTATCTTTCAAATGACCTCTAGCAAAAGATGATATACACATGATATAGCAGGCAATAAAGTTTGCGTTTCTTTTTTCCCTTCCTTCGACAATGCTGTGTTAATTTAAAATGAAAAGGCATATATGTAATTTCAAATTGATGTAATTTCAAATTGATACCCATCGTTCAACTCTGCTTCTTAGTATTTAATCTCGAAAAACATGTGAAGGTCAAAATAATATTTGTATAAATATTTCTGCAAAAAAACTTTCTTCCCTTTTTTTTGGTTGGGTAAAGCACACAACAAATAAAAAACCCTAATTTGTATAAAGACATTAAGAGCAAAAAGGCAATCATCATCTCTATAAAAAGAAGAAGGAAATAGAACAAATTAAGAAGGAATACGTACGCCAGAATTGTCATCCAGCCGTGCCCGCAGCTCCTCGTTCTCCTTCCCCAACTCGTCACAAGACTCCATAATCCTCTCCAAGTCGCGCTCATACAGAGAGCACTCCTCCTCCAACTTGCGGCAGTGATTCACCAAATCAGCATACTTGGACGCGATCATCTCCTTCTCCTCCACGCACCTCTTCACTCCTTGGGCGTTCATGTTCGCCTCCGCCTGCCAATCCCAAGAAAGAAGAAGAAAAGGCCGAAGCTTTCGCGATCAACTACCAAAGCTTCCGCGTCAGACGAAGAGTTAGTGGAGCGGGGGACGAGAGACACCAACCCTACACTGCTCCAATCGCTTATCGGCCTCCGTGAGCCGCTCCTCCAAGACAAAGATCTGATCTTGAAGGCGGTGGCGGGCGTCCTCCGAGGCAAGGAGCTTCAGGCTGAGGCTCTTGACGGAGACCGGGAGGCCCAGCGAACTCTCGATGGACTCCTTGATGTACTCCTCGGTGTCCGGAGAGAGATCCATCGCCCTCGAGGCCGCGGAGCCGATCAAGAACTGGAGCCCTAGCAAGGGGAGACTGGGAGATGTGGAGAGAGAGAGAGAGAGAGAGAGAGAGAAAGGGAATGGCGTTGGGGTTTCAAATCGTTGGAGGGTTGATGCCCGTTTGAAGAAGGGAGAACAAATGAAGCCAATGGGCCGTTCGACTCTTTCCACATTTGAATGCAGATGTTTTGACATATATACCCTTGTAAACATTTTTCTTAAACTGAAAGAAAAAAAGATTAACTACTAAATCAAGGAAGGATAAAAAACACTCTCAGCAAAGGAGCAACTAAAGACTCACTCCCTTCTTCCTTCCTCACATGTCTAACCAACTAATTTGTTATTTTATTTTTATTCTCGAAACACATGAGAAATAATATACATATCAAAATTAAACTAATTTGTTTTTTTTTTTTTCTCGAAACACATGAGAAATAATACACACATCAATATTACCCGAGGAATAGACGAATCAGATTCAAACTACAATTAGTAGCCTTGTAAACTTTGGAAACAACAATATTATTGGATTAAGAAGTATTTATCATCCTAACAAACATCTTAAATACTTACGACTCTTTCTCAATTTATTATCTCTTTTGTTTCTATCATCCTAACTCGCAATGAAATCTAATAGTGCACCTCTTTGATGCAGGTTTTACGGTTGAAATCCACGTATAAACAAATAACTTTCTTTTCAGGAACAAAAAACACACAAAAGGAAGGACCACAAGAAGGATGCTTTGACCAATCTAGTAAACAGATCCAAAGTCATTCCTGCTTCATGGTTATAAATAGATAGTGTAATTTGCACACAAATAGGAGAAATGACACAAGTATTTGGTGCTTAAACTCCTCTGGCTGACGGCATTCTTCGTTCAGGATAATCTCAATCCATATGCTACTACTCCTACGGGAAGAAAAAGGTACAGAGCTGCAAAAATGCTGTGGTCAATTCTATACTAAGTGGTAAATTAGCAATTCATGGTTTGTGCCTGTACAGAGTCCATTTGCCTGAGGTAACATATTACTGTCTTTGTATTAACTAATAAATCAGCAATTCATAATTTTTGCCTGTATAGAGACACCATTTAAACTACAAGACAAACTAAAAGAAACCTTTCGTGTCCGCAAACTGAAATTTTGAGCAAGCCGTCAGCCCCGTGCCACTATTTTCATGAAGATTTCAATCCCAAACCAAGGTGATCATTGAATTTGATAAACCTGCTTCTTCAAAGTTTGAGTTGCTCTCGTATTCGAGACTCTTTGATGCACCAGGAATGGCTTGCGTAAAGTGGAAAGGTCGTCTTTGTCCATCCTCTAACTTAGAGGAGCAGAAAGACCATAAAAGCTGCATGGGTTGACAAAGATTATGTGGAGCTTCGACTGAGAGGTATGGAGAGCAAGTATATAGAAAACTCCAACTGCATCTGGTACCTTTATTGGATCAGTTCGAAGAAATTTTCTCTGGATTCTACAGCCATCTGGGAGACGAATCCCGACTCTGCAAAGTTCTTTGCTTCCTTTTGGTTCTTCAGGAAGAGGTGGATAAGTCAGGTTTCCGTTTGAGCTGGTTTCACCATCTTTCTCAGGTTTAGGATCATCATCAGTTACAGGTGGCCTAGGAGGGCTTTTGGCATCCTCCATGGAGGCTGCTATCGCCTGCAGAACCTCTACATCCTCCTCCACGGCTTCTTTGTCTAAAACAAAGAGAACGTAGTGAATTATGATAAACCAAGTTGAAATTTTTTTTGTCTATGACATATATGCTTCTTATTCACTGTTTACTGAGTTTTAGTTCACAGGAGTGTGACAATATAGTCGCTAAAGCCAACAGCACTATTATTTTGCTTGCCCTATTTGATGCAAAATTAAATGACCTTTCTAGTTTATTTGTATTTCAAAAAGTTCAAGAAAGAAAACTATATATATATATATATATATATATATATTCATGTGCCTTGTCGGGAAGCAGACATGAATTTTTCTGCACCATAAACAGCAGTCGATAAGGAGCATAAAGTAAATAAAAAATTTAGTTCAAGAAATCTGTTTTATAGAATAAGCATTGTCTGACTTACCTAGTATGTTATTAGGAGCAGAATCATGGGCAACTCTTGGACGTTTCTGAGGAAGAAAAGTATGATGCTCCTTGGGACCTTTGTCTAGAAATGGAAGCAAATCCTACATAGAAAAGGCTATCATAATTAAGGAAGAACCAAAAACACAGCTCTTAGTTTAATAAATCTGCATGAGCAGTTTGCTAGTAGGCTCAGATCCTACAGGATCACTAATGTAATTACAGGTCACCCGAACTTTGTATTACTAGTACCTCCAGCAAACGCTCTGGATGTACCATACCACTCCATGCGCGCATTTTTTGTCCAGTAATGGGATCGATGACAAGAACAGCAGGAAGAGTAATCAAGTTGTAGTAGGTGCAGACCTTCTTCCCCTCACTAGTATCATAGTACACCTGAGATTCTCATAACAAATGCAACATAAAGCAGCAAGAACTCCAAACAGATAAATAGGGAACTGTGACTAAGTCTTAAGAAATTGCCAAATCAAATAGAACCCGCAATTGATTTGATAGTTGATAAGGTAAATACCCAAGGAAATCAGATGTCTACACTAATATATGCACTATAAATAAAACAGACTAACCTGCCAGAAGATGAAATTGGTCCGAATTGTTTGTGCCACAGCTTCATTGGACCATGTATCACGGTTAAGCTTCAACACAGAGCATAACGTGACAATCTCGTAAAAATTAAATCACAGAAAAAAAAAACACAAGTTAAAGACAATTACCATGTGTGAGCTGAATTCTTCATTGGACTGCAAATTGATTAATAACCACTTACCCTGAAGGGAAGCCTCGATCTTTGCCTACACAAACAATGAAGCAGCGCAACCAATAATGCATAGAAGAAATACATCAGGGTTACAAAATCCAATTGATATTTACAGAATAAGATGATTAAAAGAAGCTCATATCATTCTTAATATGACATGATTAAAGTCATAAAGTCCAGTCACGAAACAGCTCATACAATTGGATCCACCTCAATCATGTGAGAAAACACATGCTTTCACTTTATTGAGGTCAATGAACTGCTTCAGGAAATACAGATTTCTGATGATAAAGAATCAATACGTCAATCAATCCCCATATCAGAAGCATCTATCTTGATATCAAATGACCTATCAAAACATGGAAGCACAAGCATGCATCTGGATACTGTAGCCTTCTTCATAGTTTTGAAACGTCACATATAAGAGAAACTATCCTTCATCAGAAGAGTCATTAAGAGTGCTGTCGATTGTCCACATCCACAGACAAACCATATGCAGAAACTGGTCAGTTGGGAATGGGCCAGTCCAACGCAACCTATATCACTATTGATGTGCCTCGAGCAACTTACTAATGCGAAATTTATAGTGCACTTGCTCAATATTATAAGACATGGTGCTAATGTAAAATCTCCAACAGCTACTCAATTGTTCATTCCAGGTCGGATTGTAGAACAAAAAAAAACGTCAAAAAGACAACAGATCTGCAAATGCAGACTAAGATGTATATATGAGACCCCAGAAAGTCAATGGTCTTTTGGTCAACCCAAAGGGCATGACCAAGAACTTGTAATGCCATTGGGGGCCCTAAAAATTGTCATCTCCATATCATCTGACTAGACACAAATCTAAATAGTAGGCCAACTAAAGATTCATCATTGGAAAGTAGCAAGCTCCACTTAACCAACAAATCATCCATCACTGGAATGTAGTTCTTCACTCTAAGGTCATTAACTTCCTCTAGTCTATGTAAAAGCATCAAGTCCTACCTTTTTTCTTCACTAGCAATATCGAGGATGAGTCAGGACAATGAGGTGGCCTGATGATCCCATTCTCCAACATCTGATTAGCACATGAGAAGGGATGAAATAGCAGGCAAAACTCCATGCATAATGGTGATGTGATGGTCATGTTCCCTTTTGCAGGGGGGCCTTAAGGCTCTCAAAAGAATTTCCAATATCTTCCAATATAACTTTCAGCTGAAAGAATCAAGCATTTTATGTTTAAAAAAAAGGATGTCTAAGCAGAGTCTCCTGTTCAGCACAGAACAAGAAGGCAGGGTCCAGCTCACAGGTCAAATCGTGACATGGGTTCCTCATCTACTACCACATTATTAATTTATGTGCGACAGATGAAACTCCAGTCAAGTGTTACAAAGTGATCCACAAGTAAGAAAAATGAAATTGCGATGTGCAACAAGTGGACATTCTATCATAAATTTAATAAAATAGTGTAAAATGGATCTCCAAAGTGGTAAATCCATGTTCTTGGTCTTTAAAACCCTCCCTCCCCCTCTCTTCCACCTCCTCTTCCTCCCCTCTTCTCTCCCTCTTTCTCTTCAGCAGGTGCCATATCAACCCGTACTGAGTGTTGGTACACAGATTTCATATTGAAATTGTACCAATCTGGTTATCGATCACCAAGATTTCCAACCTTATCTAAACAAGTAGAAAAATTTGTCGTTTGAATTAATAGAAGAAACACTACTGTTTAACTAAGAAACAAGAGAGCTCTGCAACATATTTTGCTCACCTGGTCAAAAGATCCTTGGTACATCAAAGCAAAAGGTGGACTATATAAAGAAGCAAGGTTATCACGGGAACCATTGGCTGTTGATGCAGAACTTTCATTTGATTCCCAAACAGCAGATCGTTTTGACTCCTCATCAAAATTGCGGAACGCAACCATTGCACTTGATTGATGCCTGAGGTTCAACAATAAAAAAGGAGATTAACTTATGCAATCGTTAATAGTGGAATGATAATAAAATCATGCACCAAATGGTGGACAAAAGATTAGAAAATATGTATTCAAACACGTAGAAGAAAGCAATGCTTGATTTTGGAAATGATTCAATTCTAAAGAATAAATGATATTTTGTGGTGCAATCCTTAAAGGGCCAAACGGATAGGGAAAAAAATTCAAGGAAAGCATTCATTGCAAGTAGGGTTAAGGGGCAAACCAAACAAAAGCTAAAGAAGGAATAAAAAGATGAACTAAAATGCCACCTTCAGTAAGAGCAACAAACAAAGATACACAAGTTTGTAAATTCATAATTGGAACTTGCAAGAATTAACACCGGTGTTCAGTAAGAACAACAAACAAATATATAAGTTTGTAAATTCATAGTTGGAACATGCAAGCATTCACACTGGTCAATGTCAAAGAAAACATAAAAGATATGTCTATGCTCAACAACAAACCAAAATTAACTTCCAAAACTATAAATTTAATTAAAGGATAACTACTACCTAAAAAAGGAAACCATGGCATGGAGAAAGTAAATTGGTAAAGACCACAATAAATATAAAAGCCTTTGGCTTGTTTATGGCAGATTCTGAAATTTTAACAAGTCCAGAAGAATAATGCCCATAGAATGGTCCCCTGATGCAATTTGAAAGCTACCCAGAAAATGCAATGCCCTTAGGTTTCACTTAAATCATGAAGTACTAAGCCAAAACTCAAACCATCCATGGGAAAGACAGAACAAAGTGATACACCGGCCCATATGATATACTTCAATTAAAATTGAAAGAGGACATGTAGGATCTGTTAGTTCTCTAGTTAGAACAAGAGTATAATAGGATTTCTATTTTAATAATTTTTAACAAATTTTATCCTTAAACTTCCTAGATATTTTAGGGAGATTATAATCTCTTTTTTAGTCTTTCTGATACCGAAGAGCCTTGATATGGTTATAGTATAGGATAGGCAAGTTGTTTACTAATTAGATATTGTCTTAATTGGAAAAAAAATCATGAAAGAATTAACAGACTTGGTAGGAGGGTTTCTTTGAAACTAAAAACTTATCATGAAAGTAATGGCTGCATCTCCATCTCTCTCTTCCTCCTTTCAGTTCCCAGTGGTAACAGCATACTAGCAGTAGACTGAGTGGGAAACACTGGATAGATGGCATCTTCCTGACCCTCCCTTTCTTCTTAGTCACTGACCAAGTTCACTAGCAAATTGTAGTTAACCAAGTTTCTGAGCAACAAACCATTGTAGCAAAAATGTGCTATGGAGGTATGCTGCATAAAAATTGCTCAACTTTTTGGGACCAAGGCTAAGACTCAAGTGTTACAAATTTATTAATTTCACTCAGGGAAGGCCCTACAATGGTTTCAGGCTGATTTTGGTAAATTCGCATGGACCATTCAGATTGAGATTCAATGATCTTCACAACCTCAGTTTAAGTTTTACTAATAAAAAATATAAGAGAAAAAAGATAAGAGAAAAGACTAACAAATAAGGCAATACTCCACCAAAAGTATTGAATTCAAAACTTCTCAAATTTCAACAGTTCTTGACATTTCCCCTTAGCTTTCTATTTCTAGACCACTATATAAATATAAAATTGAACTGTAACCCAAAGGAACTCCAACTTATCAATAGTGGCTTCAAAATTTTATCCAGCATCATTTGGCTTCAAATGGATTCCCAACCACCTTCAAAATTCAATGATATTCAGAACTAATTAACTTTCCAAAATAGTCATACTTCGGGCCCTAATTTTAAACAACAGATCCAAAGCCACCTCAAACGTATCTAAAAAGCATACCCTCTCCAGATCGTAACCATTACCACGCTTTACCAATCGAGGAGGATTGTCATTCTCCCTGACCTCTGTGATCGGAAGCAGAGAAGAAAGCGGCAAGGAAATGTAAGCCAGCAACATCTGCATCTTCCCATCATCACACTCCAGCCAATCTTCCAGTTGGGATTCCAGATGATGCCAGTGGCAGTGGTCGCGTCAGGCAAATGGTGATGCCATGGAAGTATAATTCCATGTGAAAATCATGGAAGGAGACGAGCTGTGAATGTGTATCTTCATCAACTACAGTTAGGAGGGTGGCCATGATAAGAGTTGACTGGAAACTGATTAGCAGATCTGGTAGCAGTTGATGCACCATGGGCTGCGGATGCATTGACGGGAGAGGTGCTTTTCAGGCTACTGAAATGACCCAAGCAATGGTGGCATTGGGATGGTTGGCATGTGACAGTTCAAAGTACCAAAGAAGCTTTAGCAATACTGATCTTGAGGTATTTCCTGTGTCTTGCAGAAGCATTTGTAAAAGCTACAAATATGCACTGTGAGAGCCTACTATTTAGGGTCACCTCATGTTACTGAATCATATAGAAGCCTGTCTCAGCCTGGCACATTACGAGCTCTATCTTTGTGCCATCCACCCACAGAGAAGCTCTTAATTCTTTCCATGCTTAAGCTGGTTATAAGAAACAATCTGACCATGTTCTTCAAAAGGTTAGCTTCATACATTCTTTTCAAACAAATTGGTTGTTCCCTCCACAACCAAACTTCCTAAAGTTACATCTATGTTTGATACGAGTCAGCTAACTACCAGGAAACTTCAGAGCATGATACTAAAGCAACTTTCTTACCTATTGTGTTGTTTTCAACTTTCTACTTGAAGGCTCAAGATAAATTATTTATGAACTCTATTTTGGATATTTTATCTAGGACATGTCTTCTACGAAAAATAGGTACGGTCATTATACTGAAGCTTTTGCAGCAAAAGCAAACTCTTTTATCATATTTATGTTATCTGATGCTATCTTGGCTTCCAGGACTAATTTTGAAGTAACAACTGGAGTAAAAAATAATAATAATTCACAGTCCAAGCAATTAAAATTTCATAGAAATACTAATAGCAAGTTTTTGCAAAACCAATATGAGCCGACAAAATCAAACCTAAATAAAGGTGTATCCCCGTAAAGTGTATCTCTTTTGACAGGTAACGGTGGACGCACTTCATCCTCGAGGGCACCTTGCACTAAACTTCCGCTTGACATAACATTCTCCTGCTCGCTGCAAAAAGTAGAGAAATTGCAGAACAATTCCTCACCACAAGAAGTGAACTATCATCGATGGCTGCCTTAAACTCACCTAGGACTTCCGGTGGGAGGCGGCGGAAAGGAAGACGTCGCCAGCCCACCACCCTCATTGCCGACGTAAAAGAGTTGGAGAGCCTCCTCAAGCTTCCAACCCGTTGCCTGCCGAATTTATCCAGAACATTAAGAACATACTACTGTACAGAAAACCCTAAAACTCTCACCACTCTTTAAACCCAACTTAATCTCCAACTAAAGAACGGATCGAACAACATCAACACCAGATCCTCCATGATGGATTGGTCCAAGGCGCGCAGCCACATAGACTGATTTCCTCATTGCTAGCCTCCAGTGAATCAAGAGAAGGAGGGGGGGCGGGGAGGGAAGAAAAGAGGAGAAAGGAAAACCTCGAGTTTGGGAGGATTTTGGATGATGTGGCCTACGATTTGTACCAAGCCAACATCCATCGAGCAATCAAGAACCGTATAAAAGGGTAACTCATCCAAAAGGAGTGGGGAACCGAACCTGAAGGAACTGCGTAGCGGTCTCAGGGGTCTGGCCGAGCGCGATCTCGAGGAAGGACGACACGAGCTGCTGCTTATCCGCCGCCGTTGGGAGGGTCTCCATTCTCCACCCCGACCAACAAATCTCGATGGGGTCGGGAGTCCACACGCACTGGCAGACGCGATGGCGAGAGCCTCGAGGAGAAGAGAAGGTGGGTGGCAAGAGAACAGAAACCCTCACCACGATCAGATCCTTCTCGGCTCTCTCTCTCCTTTCTCAGCACGCCGTCGTATACTTATACTTTTATTTAAGAAAAAAGATATATAATATATATATATGCTTAATATTTTTAATTAATAAAAAAAGATTTTATATACCTATAGGTATGTGTGTGTGTATATATACCTATACTTTTATTTTAGAAAAATAGATTATATATATATATATTCATTAATCTTACACTTCAAAATCTTATCTGATATATTTTTTATAATAAAAATATATTTTAAATCAACCCTACGTGTAGAATATAAATCCTTCAAGCTAACGAACTTGCGTGCACACTTAGGGTAATCTTAAATTCTTTAATTTTTGTTGATAATGATAATATATTCATGAGTTTTTAGGTATTTTATGATTTTATGTATTTCTTTAATTCAAGCGAGTTTATGCTAATTGTAGTTATGTAATCTTGAAAGGATGTCTAAGCTTATGAGGGCAAATTTGTCACTTCAAACTTTACGACGATTCGTTCATAAAATCTTATATAAAAATATATAGTTATAAAACATAGATCGAATAGGTCTGTGGTTCACTAATTAGACCACTTAAACTTTGAAAAAAATCAAAATGTTTTTTATTTAGATTTTCAAATTTTTTAATAATATTCATGTCTTTTTAATTATAAGAATGATATTAGAAAATTATATTTACGTCTTGCTTTGCTCCTTTCATTTTCTTCAATTTTATTATAAAAAATTATATTACATGTATGTCTTATATTTTCAATCTAATATATTTTATTTTATTTATATCTTTTATTAAACTCATGCTCTGACTATTTGATCCATAGATTTAGCCAGATTATGATAATTATATATACATAGGTAAAATTTATATCTATCTATTATAAATAATAACTGTATCTTTCTACAATATTTTTATTTTCTATAATATTTTTTATAAATAAATTTATTTTGAATATTAGTTTAACTGGTAAAGATTTTGACAGTTTCTTGTAAGTTTTCTGACTCGAATATCGTGTCTATCATTTATCATTATTAAATAATAATAATAATAAACGCATCGTGGACAATATTTAAGGCCGTAGCTCTGTATCAAGCCTAGTTGTCCATATTAGCAAAAATGCAAGGATGCACACTCATCAATCCATGAACATAAGCTTCCATGACATCCAAAGCAAAAAGGATGATTAGTTGTATTGTGTTGAACTGTTCTACATGCATGGAAGAAATAGAGATTGAGCTGACCTATTTGTTCTTTGAATCAATACAAGGATGAGTACAATCTCTATTACACATTTTGGGGACATAAAATGGTTTAGTTGAGTATTTTATTCCACTTACTAAATAACAAAAATAAGTTACCTCACAATAAACACAATTGTTTTTACATATCTACTTTTTTAAAATTTTTGGAATAGCTTATTTTCCCTAACAAATTTTGATATAGCATGTACATACCTCCAAAAACATTTCATGTGTCCCTCTTTCACTATTCATGCAGATAACTTAGGTTAATCATGGCTAATCCTGGTTAACATTATTAGTTAAGAGTAAAAAAATACAAAATTATAAAATGCCTAAAATATCTCTAATATTTTTATAATTATGATGAGTTTTTAAGGATATTTAGTGTTTTTTAGAGTATCAACTAATAATTAAATAATAAAAGAAGAAATAATGCTTGTAAAAGTGAAGAGTAATTAAACCATCTTCTCATTTTGGCTGTTTAATTTTCATGTACATGAAATATAGATGGATAACAAGCAACTCATATACTTCTGACTGTGTTACAGCTATTAAAGCTGGAGAAATGCCAAGTGAAACACTAAGCAAAAGAAATAAGAAACATGAAATGAGTACAACTCTTTATCCCTGCATGGCATGGAAGGCTTCTCATGACTTCCACTTCCCTGAGGATGTTCTTCTACCAAAGACTATTATTCCTATGCTGTCCTTTCTAATGAATCAGACTGCAGATGCAACATGAGGTTGACTTTGTATCTCCCTCCATATCTTTTCTTTCTCCACCAGCTTCATTTTTTCAACAAGGTGATGGGAGTGCAGCTGAAATGGAAGGAGAAAAGAGCCGGGGCACATTTTAATGGATTGCAGAACTCAAACTCTTCTTTACACAAGTCCTGAGATGTATGGTTCGGTCCGAGGCTTGTTCTTTGTCAGAATACAATTTATCGAAGCAAAGTCAGAAGCTTGTGTTGTCTGAATCAGACCGTGCCAAGCTGAAATTAAAATGAAAGTAATCAGTTTCAACAAAGACCGAACACTGTGCCAAATTTTCTTCACATTTCAGTTCAAATTTTTATGATTCGTAGTAAATGAATGCCATCAAAATCTTTAACACCATCCTTTTCCACATTCAATTTATGGCAAGAGAAGAGTTTATTTTGACAGAACCTGTATGTGGTTAGAGATCAGGGAGTTTCCGGCTCATCTCTCCTGGAAATTTTCAGACTATTTCGCATGTTCCGCATGGTTATTCTTCCATGTCCCATGTTGCCTTTTCGCATCATAGTAACAAACTCACCATAGTCAATACGACCATCCTGAGACATGAAATCAGCATCAGGTGAGCCTTCAAAATCTCGGTCAACTTTTTACGGCCTAGAAAATCGATATACAAGCACCGAAAATGTTGAAGTTAAAAGTGTCCAATCCAAAGTTGCCATATTAAACTTCGAAGAGACATCATAAGATGTGCACAACACAAGAACTCATACTAACTTTTGGAGTTGGGGAGATGTTACAACAGCATAAAAATATTCATTTTCATTTAGTTCATAGTCATACGATCATTATGCATCAAAATTCAGATAGATATACAACATCTTAATGAAAAATGTTAAAAAAAATCTCAATATTAACAGTTTTTAAATGGTAAAAGAATAATATTACTAGTAAGAAGATCCAAAAAAACGTTCTTCTTTATAGATCATTCCACAGTGAGAATTATAGGAAGCAACGAGCAACGAATCATACCACATCATGTCTAGAATTACTTACAAAAGTCATGATTCTTTCTTCTTTTTCTTTTCCAGCATGCTTGAAGTTTCACATGTCAAATACTTCATAAAATCAAAATATTCATGAGATATGATATGTGAATAGAACAACACATTCAGCCAAGTGCAAAAGCTATGGCTGTTGATCATGAATAAAGTTGCAGAACTAAAAATAATACTAAAACCAGGAAGAATTACTTTTTATCGGATAGAATGGAGACTGAATTGTCACTTACATTATCTTGATCAACTTCTTGGATAATATCCTCGATCAAAACATCAGTCATATTGTGCTCTTTACAAGCTTGCTGAAGTTCATCAACTGTGATATAACCACTTCCATCCTTATCAAAGTAAGAAAATGCTGCTGCCAAATGCTCTTCACGCTCCAGTTTGTTAAGATGTATCGTTGCAGCTACAAATTCCCCGTAGTCAATGGTGCCACTGTTGTCCACATCAGCCTAATTTACATATGAATTGTTCATTTAGATCACAGAAGGAAAATCGTAATGTCTAATTAACAATCATCGATGTCAATGAATGCAAGGTATTTCTGAATCGGTAAATCAAAGTGCTAGGGGAATTCAGAAACTTAGTTGAAAAACAAGTCCAACAGCACAGTGCAGTTTCCAAGAAAACACTCAATATTTAAGATCTAAGCTCCTAATAAACTTCAGAAATTCTTGTGGTTTTTGGATAAAGCTTAAGATCTAGATACTCCTATTCTCAAGATGCAGGCATAGACTGCTCCTGGTCAATTTTCAAACCTAGTTGCTCTTTTCTTGTAAGAGGGTGATACATAATAGAAGTTTAAGGGCCGACTTAGCATATAGCCAGGATGGATATCATAAAAAAAAGAAGTCTGACTTGAGTCAGTTGCTTTGTAATTTTTTCCCTTAAAAGGAAAAAATTGTAGAACCTGATCTGAGAAATGTTCTATTGCAACCTTCCAAAAACAATGTCCTTAATTTCATACTTTAATACCATGGAAACCTGATCTCCTTACTGGCTCGACTAACTCACCAACTTACTATGGAAATCTCACTGAAATCTGAAAAATGTTTGAACTTTGAAGCAACAATAAAATAAAAGATGATAACCATCTCAGTTCATGAAAACTATACTCTTCTTAGCCAAAATGTATTCTCAGAAAAAGAAGATGCAGAAGAAACTCATCATTTCAACTACACAATGACAATCAATATTCAACCCTCAAAGTGAGATAAATGAAAAAATAAGGTGTACATGCATATTTAAACAGTCAGATGTCTTGTCTACCCTAATGACATAAACAACCATTTCAACCCAAGTTTTTTCAAGTGTTTAACCTCCAGTTATTCTAAATCCTACAGTTATGTCCTACCTCGTCATCATAGACAGTAGACCAACCTTTAGAAAGTAAGGGTTTCTAATGTAGTAAAATTGCTTGAAAATTTCTTGTGGCATCATTGCATATGTTTTGCATGTTTTCTTGTGTTTCATGCACTCACTTATGTCCTTATTGTGGTCTTGTGTACTCACTATATCAGGTTGTCACAAGCCTTAGAAAAAGCTACTTGCAGGCTGCTAAAATTTCATCTCCCCGTTCATGCCATAGCATTTTAAATGTGTTTGTCGGGTGGTAAAGTGAATTTTGCCTCAGCTGCATGACATCATCCAGCAAGAAAGGGACAAAGTGCACTGGTTTAGACACTTTTTAGGTTTACGTTAAGAATAACTATTACAAATCAAAATGTGTTTTCAGTGTCTCTTTCTTTCCTTTGTTAATCCTATTTCCAATAACATGGATGAAATTTAGCAGTTCAGATGATTTGCTTACAGCATCCATGAGATCACGGATCTCTGACTCCTTCAAGTTTGAGCCATATCTTTTTAAACCCTCTTTTAGCTCATCGAATGTGATCGCACCACTGTTGTCAGTGTCCATTGCCTGGAACATTTCTCTCAGTCCTGCAATCTCCTCTTCGGAAAGGCTTTCAGCAATTACCTGGTACAGTTAGAACCAATATGAGATAAACTTGAAAAGTAATTGATCTTAATTGCAATGTGAGTGATGTCAACTTGTCCTGAGCTAGAAAATGTTTGTGATTGGATAGTGCAATCCACTTAAATGCAATACTAGCTCGAGAACAAAACTAGAAGAAGGTGCAGGTTTCCTTGTCAGTCATGGTTAAGGAACACAATCTATATATCTAGTATCTCTCAACCTAGAACTAATACAATCCGGCCAAAAATATCGTCAAAGATGAAAGAATATGGACAGTACCAAATAACTTGATCCCTTCACACAAAAAGATGCATCAAAGTCAAACTTGAGATCAAGAACAGCCATTCTAGTGTACTGATCCTGTACAGATGTCTGGTGCATTAGTATGTACTTATCAGAAGTATATGGCATGGGCCTCATGGTAACTATGATTTACTCTGATTGGCAAGAGTCTATACATACACCCTTGGTTTGTTGTAGATTATGCAACAGTACTCACGCAAATAACTATGGCACAGTTAATAATATTGTTATCACTTTGTACAGCAATTCATGCTCAAGATGCCTAATTAGGTGATATTAATACTATCTCTACTACTGCAAATAGCAGCATATATCTAGAGATTGATGAAAATTATATGCCCAATCAATGCCCTTGGTAACCCCAAAAAAGAACCAGAAAACAGTCAAAACGTTGCAGTATCATAACTGGAAGCAGGGTTCTATCAACTAGCTAAGGCTTGTTCAATAATTCATGAAAAGTTCTGCTAATTCATAGGAGACACTTCCATGAAACTCCCAGAAAATGTGGATGCAGAAAAACTGATGCTTCCTGCAGAGCTGGGCATGACAGTTGAAGCTTTCTACTAACCATTGAATAGTGTTAAAATTTATGTTTCCTGCATTAGGGATGTTAATCACTTGCTGAATTGATATAGGAAACCAACAGAAAATCACATAATACAAGTTTAATCTGTCAGAACTGCTTCCAACTGTCTTTAAGCTCAATTGCATTAGCTGACATTAACAGTTTTCATTTCCATCAACAAAATTATTATAAAAGGAATGGATAAGAAATTTATGTAAACCAAAAACAGATACATCAAATTCTCAAGTAATAGGAGTTATTTTTAATCGATGAATATTTTTGTGTGCCATGTCTTCCACCTCAACTTGCCAATCCAATTAATAATGTTTCCAAGGAGATGAATAATTACGTGAAAACAAAATAAAGGATAAAGAAAAGACTGTCTTGTTCTGCAAAAGAGACTTTCTCCATCTTATATGGAAGAAACAAGTGCTGCTTTTAGATATCAGAAGGTGATAAATGTATATTTTGTGAAGACAAAACATAGAAAGATTAATCAGCTTGTTCAATGGCACATGAGTTGATCGAAGAAAATCTCTCAGAAGAAAAGATAAACTTACTCTTAAAGCCATCTTCTTTAACTTATTCATTGCTGAGAATTGTTTAAGGCGAGAGAGTACAGCTGGATCCAGTGCCTGATCTGGAGCAACTCCATTTTCGCATATCCAGGGATGACCTAAGAATTAGAGTATTTGAAAAGCTGTCACCAAACAATTATTTTCAGCTAGAATTAAAATTTTTCCCATATTCATGCTTGTGTAATATACTTTCCTCATAGTTAGAAGTTAGAACACACAAATTCAACACTAAAGATAGATAATTGCTATAAGCTCAAAGAGAGCTTGGCAGATGCTTGAAGTTTGTATAATTGTTTTCTTTGACAAGTGTGTTAAGTCAGCCGATGCCTTCAACATTTTTTGAGACAACAAGATTGCTTGCAGAGGTGGACACCCTATTTGAACTGATCCTCCTTCTATGTACTGGTGATATTTTCAAATAAATAATTGTAATTTTATTGTGCTCATCCTCAATCTAATGTAACATATTGTGCTTTTGATGCAACTGCCTGTTTTCAGTTTAGCCTGTAATTATACCATACTTTACATACTCCTACAGCTAAAGTACTTTATTAGGATCACAGACAAATCGAAACTTATCAGGCAATCTCTAATTAGTGGACTACACCTAATTATGATTCTCCCCCAGAAGTTATAATAATGTCTGGAACTGAAAGATGTGCACAAAAAAAAAGAAAAATTGAGATTGGTACTCAAAATTCTGTAAAGAACTACTACAAACTATATGCTCATTATCATCATGAAATGGATGACATACAAAGTACTTCATGAGCAGTAAGGCGATCTGAAGGACGAGAACAAAGCATTTTTCTTATCAGGTCCTTCGCACTGTCAGAGATCATTGGCCATGGCTCCGTATCAAAATCAATGAATCCCTTCAAAACTGCATCAAATATTCCTTGCTGTGTTTCTGGAGAGTAGACATGGGTTAGTTCTAGGAATTGTTGTGATCACTAAGTTGCTAAAAAAAATAGATGAGAATTATACCAGCCCAAAAAGGAGGCACTCCACTCAATAATATGTATAGTATCACCCCAGCTGTCCAGACATCAGCTTCTGGCCCGTAGTGCTTGCGCAGTACCTCAGGAGCTACATAATAAGGGCTGCCTACAACATCTGTGAAGATCTGGCCTGAAAATTGCGAATCGGGAGCATTTTTTTAATACAAACAAATATAAGATGTAGTAGAAAAACTTGTTCTCTGGTAAAGAATAATGGAACTCATTGATAGCAGATAAGATTTCCACGTGCAGTTGGGGAAATCTCATCTGCTATCACTCATCACCAAGAAAACAGATCATCTGCATATGAGATAAACTTGGATGGAGAAAGGATGTGAACAAAGCAAGAAAGCATCTGGGACTGTTTTTAAAATCATCATCAAATAGTTCATGCTACAACATATGTGAAGATCTGGCCTGAAGATTATGAAGCCATAGCATTTACTAAAACAAACAGATATAAGATGCAGTAGAAATTCATGGAGCTCATGAGGAAGAAAAAAATCATATGCATATGAGATGGACTTGGAGGAAAACAATCAAGAAGATTACTATTAGGCTTAATCTTAACTTTCTCTGGAGACAGCAGAATCAAGAAGCCTGGTGTTCTATGATGCATTATGCTGTATAGTGAGACAATGCAAATAATAGAATTAAGGGGCACTACATAATCTCCTACTGATCAATGCACCAATTCGTTCTACCGAATGGTGCGTCTTCCGATTGATGCAACAACATGAACTCGGAAATGAAAAGGGGAAACCAATTATGATGTAATCGATTCAGATAGAAGCGCTTCTCTACCATGACAGTCTTGCTTACCGGGCTTGAAGAAGACAGAGAGGCCGAAATCTATGGCCTTGAGCGAGGAGTCGTCGTCCTTATTAGCCAGCAAGAAGTTCTCCGGCTTGAGGTCCCTGTGCATTACGCCGAGCGAGTGGCAGGCCTCCACGACGCCGACGACGATCCTAATGAGCTCGGCGGCCTTGCGCTCGCTGTAGTGGCCGCGCTGTATGATGCGGTCGAACAGCTCCCCGCCCTCGCACAGCTCCATCACGATGTGCACGTAGAGCGGGTCCTCGTACGCGCCTTTGATGGTGACCACGTTCCGGTGACCCGACAGGTGGTGCATGATCTGGATCTCCCGCCGCACGTCCTCCACGTCCTCCTTCGCCGTCAGCTTCCGCTTGGAGATGGACTTGCAGGCGAACTCCTTCCCCGTGGCGCCTTCGGTGCACAGGTACGTGGTGCCGAACTGCCCCTGCCCGAGCTTCCGCCCCAGCGTGTAGAGGTCGCGGAGGCTAGCGGTCTTGTGGCCCAGGACCCAGGTGTCGCCGCCGCCGCCGCTGCGCCGCATGGTGACGGCGTCGCTCTCGGGCTTCGTCGGGTCGGCGATGGTGGAGGACGTTAGGTGGTTGTGGTGGCGGTGGCGGCGGCGGCGTGGGGTGCCGTCGGAGGAAGAGGTGGAGGAGGAGGAGCGTTCGACGGGCCCGCTGTAGTTGGGGAGGTACTTGTTTCCTGCTAAGGATCCACGGCACGTGTTGCCCATCAACGACGGCGAGATCACTCACCGAGGCGACGTTGACGTCGAGAGGATCATCG
This sequence comes from Musa acuminata AAA Group, assembly GCF_036884655.1. Taxonomy (NCBI): domain Eukaryota; kingdom Viridiplantae; phylum Streptophyta; class Magnoliopsida; order Zingiberales; family Musaceae; genus Musa; species Musa acuminata. Next base: position 3,729,510 of record NC_088338.1, on the reverse strand, counting down.
TGCTTCTGTCGAAGAACGAGACGAAGGTTGGAGTCGTGAATGGGTGGAGAAAGACATGGCTGGTTCTTCGTCTTTGTATGGGTTGGGCTTCGAGAGTGCAGAGGGCGGGGAGCAAAGGAAGGGGAGGCGTTGACCGGTCTGTAGGCTAAATTTAGCGTGGGTTCTGTGGGTCTTAATCGATCTATTTTTGTGAATTTTGACTTCTTGGTCAACATAACATGATCCGTGAATCATTATCCTCAAAATTGTTTTTATTTTTTACCCATATTCTATTTTTTTAATATATTAATTAGCCTTTCTTAATATAAATCATTTTATGTTTTACTAATATTTTATTTTTGATTTAAGATTATTCGAGCTATATATATCTGATACTCAATAAAACCAAATCATACTAACTATTTAGGTATGTGAAATTAAATTAGACATAGATGATTAATTTTTTATCCAATTTTGCATCAAACATGGATGAAAGGTACATCAACTTAATTAAAATAAACCAAGTAAATGGAATGCTAAAAAAGAAAAAAAATGCTACTGTCTTAAGTAAGTATCAAAGACTTGACATTTGTCATGTTTGATATGTACAAATGTAAACTTCATGGTGGATTTTATGTTTTGCTTTTTTAATTATGTATCATACTAAACCAAATGTCATGTTAATATATGAGATTAATACTAATTATATATTATATCTTATAATTAGTTATCATTAATATTTTGATCTTTATATTTTCAAATATTATGATATTTCTATATTTATGTAAGTGAAACATTTGCCTCATTACTTTAATAAACCTCATCTCTCTTAATTTTTAATTTTATAAAATTATATTTTAAACGAATTTAATATTTTATTTTCATAATTACATATATCATAATATAATTTTGAAAGTATAGAGATCAAGATACTAAAGATAATTGTAATTATCCGTGAGATGATATTTTGATGAGATCATAGCTTATGAATTATAATATCATTATTAATTCAATTATCATTATTGTGCACTTTTCCTTTACGAAGATGGCGCCTTTATTTTCTTTTCCATCAACTTTTCTTTAGAGGATTGACGTAAAAGGATATAAAACAAATTAAATGTACTTTAATGACGACAAAGATGAAATAAAGGTAATAATACTGTTCTTCCCATCAACTTTATCTCTTGAAAAATTGATTTAAAGGAAATTCAAAACAAATTTTACTTGATGAAGAGTAATATACTCTACTTTTCAATTATTTTTTCAAAGCATTTATCTAACAGGTATTAAAAAAAGTATATTAGAATACTTTGATGACAAAGATATAAAGATATTAGAGTCACTTACCTAAAAAGAGTTATTTACTTTCCCCTTTTTCCCTTAGAAAGCCTATTTATTCAGCTTTTTCAGTTTTCTGCCTCAAAGTAAACTGCAATGTTTTCAACCTCTGTCACTTATTTTTATTTTATTTTTTATTTGTTTCCACAAATTCATCACTGATCCAAAAACATTCAGAACTGTATTAGTTTATGAAAAAAATATTTTTTATAAATAATTTTAAAGCAATAAGATATGTGAAAAATAGCTTGAAAGATATCATAATCCAAATATCAAACTTTTGAAGTTTAAATAAGAATTCATCTCAAGTACATTATACATCTAATTCCTTATTATAATATGTAGAATATGATGTGTAGTTTTAATATCAATCATAGGAAATTTTTAATTATAGCGTATAAGTATATATGTATAGTGATTAACTCAAATGATAATTCAAGTACTATTGTTTTTTTTAAATTATAAATATATATATGATACATTCTCAAAATTTTCAAACTTTATGTGTTTTGCAAAGCTCTCCTTTTTTTTTAAATAAATATTTTATCTTGATCAATCATTATCCTTTTTCATGCCTCCACCAGTTGCCTCCCTCCGTCTTACTCCTAGTGATTTTATGCTTACTAGCTCTATCGAGCGCCCTCCTCTACCTAGTGCCCGATCACCTATGTCTTTGTGGACGGGTCGAGCTGTTTGGTAACACAATGATCGATAGATTAAGCATAATATTTTTTAAATTGTTAGGGGTGAAATGATCTTTTTATATAACAATTAAGAAAAATTCAAAAGTGTAAAAAACTCAAAGTTATAAGGTTTTTTTTAATTTTAAATTTACTCATATAATTGAGATATTCAATATAAATATATATAACATAAATTTAAAGATAACTACAAAATCACTAGATTGAATATCTCAATTATTCGAGTATAATTATTTTCTATTATTAAACATAATTTTTAAATTAAGTTCAAATATTATTTATACTCTTAGTATAAGTGACTTTATGTGAAACATATTAAGTGGAAAACATATTATTATTTTTGCATCTAAAACTTTATATAATTGTATAGTGATAATTTTTTTTTTGGTGAATTCTGGTTTTTTTTCTCCCATAGCATCCCAAATTCGAAAGATTTTTATAGACTATCTTTATCCGTATGAAAAAATATTTTACTTTTATAATTATAAAAATTTTCATTGTAACCTCAGTCCTAACCAGGTTTCTACCCAACCAGCCCACTAGTCCCAATCAGGTTTTCACCTAACCCGGTCACCTAATCAGGAAGGGGATAATTAATGGAGTAAAAGCATGATCAAATATGAGTAAATATACGATCGAGCATGAATGAATGAAGGCAGGATGGAGGATAATGACAGACACGAGTAAAATAATTATTTTTTTAAAAATATTTTATAAATTTTTTAACTTAGGATAATCTATAGAAAAAAACACTTTGAAGTTAATATATTTTTTTTTTGGAAATTCGCCCAAAAAATTTCTTTTTGGGTGGTGGGTGGGAGACTACAATAATTTACGTATCTATGTCACCATTTAATTGGAAGAAGACCACGCGTCCACCCATTAATTGGTACTTTATACCATGGCCTTCGACGTGTCGTAGAAGCCGCACACTTTCCGATTGTGAGCTGCGGCGCGAAACGACAGCAGGAGTTAGGGCGGTGAAGACGACAGTGGGACCCACCTGGGACCACAGCATCTCCTAAAGCGGATTGGCCCGAATGCCTCCTCCTCATGTACGTCATTACATGTTTCTTCCTTAGTGGCATCTTATCTAACCTAACTCATATATCAAATTAGAGTCGTGGTTCGAATGAAAGCGGAGTTAAAAAAAAAAAGAGATTAATTTTAGATAAACAATACGCTCAAATCATTTTCTTTTCTATCATGTACAGTAATATATAGATTGACATTCTCTCATATCTTGTTAATGTCAGATTGAACATCCTAAGTTTGATCGGATGCCTCTTTGATCGAATAATGGTCAGTGATTTTACGTAATCAACCTTCAAATTAACTTCTCGTTTGACTTTAATACTTGTTCGAGTTCTATATAAAAATATTCCTCATATAATTTTTAATTTTTCTCAAATAATTTAAGTATAGTAATATTTTTTTTACGTTTCTAATTCATCGACCCTTGTGCTTCTTCTAGACATATCTCGATGGTCGTTTATATTACGAGTGATCGTTTGTGTCTCCACGTGTACCATAAGTGATATGAGCGTTACGTCAAAAGAACGAGACATATATATTTTTCGTAAGTGATAGGGATAAAATAATTTTTGATGTAAAAAAAATATATTTAAAAATATTGACGTTATGCATGAATTTATGATGATTTATTTTTTCGAGAATTTTTTTATTTTATTTCATAATCCGTATTTGAAACTTGAAATCAATGAATGGGGTCGCCGCATAAAAAAGAGAGAGGCGCATACTGATGAGAGGGGTACTCTCCAGCAGGGGTGGGTCCCACATCGAAGCTGCGCACCTTTTGATGTGGTGGTCTCCGACCGTAAAGACTCATACGCCCCTTCCATCGGTCCCGTGTGCCTGCGTCACCCGCACGCCAAACTGATGCGCCACCCTCCGCCACCTCATACGGGTTGTGGATGGACGCAAGAAACGGAAATGGGAGTGCGTTTTGGTTAAAGCAGTGATTCGAGCATCTGCGGGGGGCAAATGCGCGAGACCACTGACCACATTAAAAGGAAACCCATTTCGGTGGTCGTGTTATATATAACGCATTTGACCGTTGCGGAAAACTCCTTTGGAATAGATAGTTTGAAACATTCGGTTCGAAAACTTTGGGGACCATTAAATGACCAAATCACCCTTGTTTTCGATTCTATGCCACCTTTTAAATGGTTCACAACAGGCCAACTGGTAATTAAATAATCACAATATTTCCAAAAAATTTGAATCGGTATTTGCCAACTTATATACATGTTTGGGGTGAATTATTATTATTATTATTATAGAATTAAAAGCAGACGATTAAATATTGTGGTTTATCATGGCAAAGTCGTAATACTTGGAAAACAGTGCCTATTTTTCTAGGCCCCCGCCCCCGTCTGCATCATTCTTGTCCTCACTCCCACCACACCGACGGTGGGTCTCTAAACGTTGCGTCAAGTAGCAGCGCACGCCTCCGCCTCCGCCTTCAACCTCCGCCCATCCACTTCACTCCTCCTCGCCTAGGGTTTCCTTTCGACTTCTCTCGAGCTGGCTTAGATCTCCAGGTTCTTCCTCCAGCGCCTGGTAAGCTGTGTGCTGCTACTGATTCCGAGCTCGGATCCCTCCGATTGCTTTTTTGGTTTTCATTCGGGGGTTATTGTTGAGGTTGTCTTGCTCTCTGAGACGTAGGTGTTGCCGAAGCGGCACGAGGGAGATGTCTTCTTCGAGAAGGGGGCCGGATCCGCTGGGTCGCGGGCGGCTACTGCGGACGCAGACGGCGGGGAACCTTGGGGAGTCGATCTTTGACAGTGAGGTTGTGCCGTCGTCACTCGTCGAGATCGCGCCCATCCTTCGAGTCGCCAACGAAGTCGAGTCCCAGAACCCCCGTGTTGCTTATCTTTGTGAGTTCTTTCCGCGCATCTCTTGTCTGTGATGTGTTTGAATTTTTTGGCTCTAGATGATTCTTGTTGATAATAGCATGTCCAGCCTTTTTTGCTTAGAGCGTATTGTTAGTTTGAACAATGAGTGACATTTCACTTAGCTTATCGTGTGGTTTACCTGGCATTTTAATTTGGGATTTGATACGAGATTATATAACTTCATCTGTCTGAAGGGGTGATCGGGTATTTTCCAAAACGTGTTGTCGGCGCTATCTGATTTTATATTTCTTTCGGTCACTTTGCTGTTGCATGGTGGATACTTACGATAATATGATTGGGTTGTTAGGTTGCCTATTGAAGAGTCATCACCTATATCATTACAGGAAAATGAGGGAGAGGGGGCAGGAGAGATGAACTTGGTACAGTTTTCATATGTTAAGTTCATCAGTCACTGTCATCATTGAATTTGAGTAAACTAGTCCACATAAGGTTTCAAACTCATGTGTCAACTAGCAACTTCCTTTGGTTTAAGTATTATCAGGCTCTACCCATGGCTGCTTGGTGCAAGGGAAACCTTTTCATGCACTCTAGAAAAGAATCTATTGACTTGCTAAGGAGATTCACGTTGTCATCAGTCCAATTCTGCTCTTTGAGTAGGATAAATTGTTGTACTTGTTGGCTAGAGCTTCGCCGTTAATCTTAGAAACAAACTTTGTTTTGAATTTTCCAATATGTTAATGTTGAGGGCACAAGAAAACAGTAAGGTCCTTCAAGAATTCAAGGTACAACACTGGATTGATGATAGCTTACCATGTTTTGGGTAACTTTTTGTTAGGGATTAAAAAAAATTGTTAGCATACAATGCTAATATTTTCATTGATGGTAGCCTCTATTCATTTTTTTTCCTCACAAAAAATAAAGTAGAAGATGTTCGCTGTTTCATGCTCTGTATGGTACAAGATTTTGTATGATTCAGTACACTACTAGCTTAAATCAAAATGTGATGGCTATTTGGGACACCTTTAACTGGCCTGTTCGAAACTTTTATACAATACATTAAGTTGCATAAGTATAACTAGGAAATTTTATACAGAAAAATACATTTTTCCTTATAAATCATTTTAGATGCTGTTTCCCACCTCATGGTTTTTACTCATTGACAAGAAGTGTTATTCACACAACATTTTCTTGGGGCTTGTGTTTTACAGTGGTCAAAACTTGTACGACATAGTTATCCTGTTCACTTTTTGAAGGTCATATTGATGTAGTATTCTCACTTTTGTTCATTTTTGTTTGAGCATATTTTATAGTAGTATTTATTTTGTGCACAAAATTTTGGTATTCCTTATCACAATCATGTTGGGTATGAGAGTGATGATTTCTCCTAATGGAATAGGTCGGTTCTATGCTTTTGAGAAAGCTCACCGTTTGGATCCTACTTCGAGTGGGCGTGGCGTTCGTCAATTTAAGACTGCACTTCTGCAGAGGTTAGAAAGGGTATGTGTGTCATGTTCCTGAAGCTTAATTTAAGCTAAGTTGTGATATCTCGATAATTTTGATTTCTCCCATGCATTGGTAGGTTATTTCTTTTTCAGTGCCTTAAAACTATTTTATTCCATCCCTTACATTATCAGAAAAGATAGCTATGTTAGGAGATGTACTTCATTTGGAATTTGATTTTTCCATAAAAAGGCTCATCCTAGATTTCTGTTAACTTAATGATGAATTTAGTTTTATGATTGCTTTTATTGGATATAGTTGCATTTTGTTTTATTTTGTGCAGAGAGTTTCATTTAGATGTTTAATCGTGGACTGAATCATAACGCAACAGTGTATCACTTGCTACACAAACGAGCAACTTTTATTTTAATCAAGCATGTCTATTATGGTTTAGTTGGGATTGTATAAATGGCATCTTATCTGGGGACCTATCTAATGATCAAAACTTTGACGTATATCTGCATAACCTGTAAGAAAAAATTTAGAGCAAAATACAGTAGAGCATAGATACTTGTGCCTTGGATACTGCTGTCAATTTCATTATGTATTAGAATGATGCTGTCTTGTGACTGAATGCTGAACTTGACTGATATATATACACACACACCTGTGATTGAGTATAGTTGATGTATTATTATTTTATGTTATTAGGAAAATGATCCTACTTTGAAGGGAAGAGTCCAAAGAAGTGATACACGGGAGATGCAGAGCTTCTACAGAGATTATTATAAGAAGTATATCCAAGCACTCCAAAGTGCTGCTGATAAAGCTGATCGGTGAGCAAGATTTCAAACTTGAATAATTAGGATGTTTGGGTGGCTGAATCATAAACACCTGCACTTTTTGACATATTAACTTCTTCCAATCAGTGCTCAACTTACCAAAGCATATCAAACTGCTGCTGTCTTGTTTGAGGTCTTAAAAGCTGTTAACCAGACACAAGCTCTTGAAGTTGAACCTGAGGTAAGTTTGATTTTTTTTTTTAAATCTCATATTATGTAGTTCCTCACTTCATCTCTCTTAGATGATTAGCATAGAAGCTTTACTAGATCTGATTTATGTTTCTTGAATTTGTTACAAGACTCTTTTGTTATCTTGTTGAACTTAGTCCTTGACTCATCAGTCTTAGTTGTTTCAAGTGGAAGCTTTGTTATATTTGATTTGTGCTTTTTAAAATTTGTCATGCTCGAATTCACATTAATTGCGATTGGTACAGATATTAGAAACTCATAATGAGATTGAGGAGAATATCAAGACTCTTGGTCCATACAATATCCTTCCTCTCGATCCAGATAGTGCAAATCAAGCTATCATGCGTTATCCTGAGGTTTTATACTAATTGCTTTTCATTTGTAGGAAATGAATCAATTATATTATCTTGTGAAGTGATATCTGACAAGCTGTCTTCTGTTTATGTAGATTCAAGCAGCTGTAAATGCCCTTAGAAACATAAGGGGACTTCCATGGCCTAAGGGCCACAATAAGAAACCTAATGAAGATCTTTTAGATTGGCTTCAGATTATGTTTGGATTTCAGGTAAAGCACTGGAAAAAAAATCGATTCTCCAGTGTACTTCTATGCTTTCTGTCAAACTTTTTCCACCATTAAATGGTCTTAGTTTGATTGTCCTTCCATCTCTGTTAACTTACTGAAGTATTTTATGTTTGTTAATTCATGCAGGAGGATAATGTCTCTAATCAAAGGGAACACCTAATTTTGTTACTTGCAAATGTCCACATACGTCAAATTCCAAAGCCTGACCAACAACCCAAGGTTCTCTTCAACACTGTGCTGTCTATTGCTCCAATGATGATGTAGCATTACGATGTTTTGCCTTCTGCTTTTGTTGGACTGCACTAATATTTGAAGGTTGCTTGTTTAGTTGGATGAACGTGCATTGACGGAAGTAATGAAGAAACTGTTTAAGAACTATAAGAAGTGGTGCAAGTACTTAAATCGGAAGAGTAGTCTATGGTAAGGATGTTCAGATATGCACGTAACTCATATAAAATGTCTGAAGAATACCAACCATTTTTCATTTTTATGCATCCCCTTATAATCTCTTTGTTGAAGGACATAATTCATGATGTGTTTAGCTGGAATTATGGTTGCTATTCCTTGTAGTTTCTTATATATATTTTTTGATTTATAAAATCATCAGGTTGCCAACCATCCAACAGGAAGTGCAACAGCGAAAGCTTCTATATATGGGTCTCTATCTTCTTATTTGGGGGGAAGCTGCAAACTTGAGATTTATGCCAGAATGCCTTTGCTACATCTATCATCATGTATGTCGTTTAATATCAGTTCTTTGCTGCCTATTCTTTTATACCATGAAGTGTCTTTTACTGGTCAGGTCCTCGCAATTCGTGGATTTATATTTTTTTTTTTGTGAAGTCAGTTGACCACATCATCACATTTTCTTTAATACCACATAATTCTTTGATGCATTATTTTGATGTTGCTCTGAGTGCCATTTTCTTTAGTTGATAATTTGCAGTAAGGTCTATGGTTTCAAGTATGTGATCACAAACAGTCAGCTTTTCATGTGCACAAGTTAGTGTGCACAGGACTTCTGTAATTGGATTCTTATATTGCTGTTTCTTTCCGATGTTTAGGATATTGTTTAATTGTTTATTACAACCAATTATTTCAATTTATGGTAATAGTATTACTATATGCCATTTTCTTTAGTTGATAATTTGCAGCAAGGTCTATGGTTTCAAGTATGTGATCACAAACAGTCAGCTTTCATGTGCACAAGGCAGTGTGCACAGAACTTCTGTAATTGGATTCTTATATTGCTGTTTCTTTCTGATGTTTAGGATTTTGTTTAATTGTTTATTACAACCAATTATTTCAATTTATGGTAATCGTATTACTATATGCAATCTGTGATGATGTAGTATTACTTATTATGCTCTTGCTGTTAACCCTGATGGAGAGAACAGCATCATTGTCCATTCTATGCATTGTTAATGTACATAAGTTGCATAGAGCTTTATGCCATCCTTGTTCTTGTGTTCACTGTCTTTAGATCTTCCAACTTAGCTTTTCTGACTTCTTTCAGTTGTGTGGGAGCTGGGAAGAAAACTAGCTATGTTATTCTCGGAAATTCCTGAATTATTAGGGTCTAGGCAGCCAACTGTTTTACATGTTCTGAATTTGATTTATGGTCAAAACGTTCAGTTTTCTGTTCTATATAAACTAATGTAATGCTCATGCAATTCTTTTAGAACCCTAATTGCCTCTAAGTGATCTATATTGTCATGATCAAACCTCTGCTTATGACGTACATCTACATGGTTTTGGGTCTGTCTTGTGACAACATGATCCCTCATATATGATGTGGTATATATGATTTACACTCTTGTCTCTTGGTACAAGACCCTGGTAACTTGAATCGCTATTTGTATCATGTAATATATAATTCCTTTAGTTTGATGTTATAGCAGGTGAGAGAACTGTATAATCTAGTAGGTGCATGATAACAAGATTTCCATTTATTCCTTTCATGATGCATATATTATATAATAAAAAATACAATTTATCATGACAAGTGGGGATGTAATTGGTAAGTCTTGTCAGGGCCTCCAGGATTGCCTCCATTATATTTGTTGGTAAGTGCATTTAGAGCAAGTTGATAACAAGCATCAAAACATGTATAAATGCTTCCTCTTAAGACTTAGCAAGATGCACTTAAGAAAGAGCTTCTGCATAATCAGAATAGAAGGCAGCAAAGAATTGCCGTCAGACGTGTATATCATAGATTTCACTGATCAGCATCAATTCTTTTCCATAAGTGTCTATTTGCATGTGATTTCTTATCTGAAGTTGCACCTTAGTTTTTTCCTGCATCAGATGAGAATTTTCAGAATATTAGTGGTTCTTATTCTAAATACGCTGATGGGTGCTTGAAAGGTGGTCAAAAGATTTGTCCTAGCTGGACCAAAAGTCCAAATATTAGCAGTATGTCGATTAGAAGAATCCGGTTTACACTAGAATTTTCTTTGTTTTGTTATTTTTTATTGACTATTTTTGCAGTTGTGATTTGTTTATTTGGCTTTTAATCATTCTCCACTTTCTGGGACTTTTACTCCAATTCCTATTCAAATTAAGGAATATGCATTTCTGATATCAAATAATTCCTTTGAAGAAAATAGGTGCCTGAAAGATATATGAGCACATATATATAATTTCTATCGCACAGCATATACATAATCTAGGTTCTAAATTCAAAGGAGTTACTTCCTCCTTATATACTGTTCATTGTTTTCAGATGGCTTTTGAGCTATATGGAATGTTAGCTGGCAATGTCAGCCCAATGACAGGTGAAAATATAAAGCCAGCATATGGCGGTGACAATGAAGCCTTCCTAAAAAAAGTTGTAACTCCAATTTATCATACTATAGCAAAGGTATGATATACATGTCCTATTTGTTGAGTTCGTTTACCTTGTGCTTGATTGTGATATATTGTCTATTGCAGGAAGCTGAGCGGAGCAAGAGAGAAAAATCAAAACATTCACAATGGAGGAATTATGATGATTTAAATGAATATTTTTGGTAATTGTAAAACATAATTGTAGGATTTTTGACATTAATAAGTTACATGATATCAGTAGATTAATAGTTTAATTTTATTAACAATTTTAACTTCTCAAATTTTCAGGTCTGTCGATTGCTTCCGGTTAGGCTGGCCTATGAGAGCTGATGCTGATTTCTTTTGCCAGTCTCCAGAATCAATGCATCATAAGAAAAATGAAGTAAATTCCATAATCATACTTTTGTTGTTGCTGATATTCCATGCGATGTAGTAGTAGTTGTTTTTATTAGTAAATTCTATAATCATACTTTTGTTGTTGCTGATATTTCATATGTAGTACTTATCATTTTTGCTTTCACTTCTGCGTTGTATGAGATTTAATTTTTGCGTATACAATAAGCTTTTACAGACTAAAGTCATTAGTCACTTAATAGAGTTGTTTTTTATCCAAGGTGATATTTTCTCAATTTACTGGAGATCGACAGTGTTGTTTTTTTCTTGCAATATCTTTGTTATAGAATGTTTACTATAAAGTTCTTTTTCACATCTGTCTATTGTCTTGATGCATCTGTTAATGTATCTACAAAGAAAAAAGTCAAACCCAAGTTTGACATGCTGTTATTTTGTAATTTGAAAAGCTGCATTTGCTGTAATTTTAGTGAAAAAAATGATAATTTAACATCATTCTCTGTCTTGATTCAGGACAACAATCAGTCAAGTTCAGATCGTTGGATTGGAAAGATTAATTTTGTTGAAATACGGTCATTTTGGCATATTTTCCGAAGTTTTGATAGAATGTGGATCTTCTTTATTTTATGCCTACAGGTGATTGTTGTTTATTGTCAGACATTATATCAATTTTCTTGTTTCCTTTTCTTCTTTCCTATCTGGTTCTGTTCTTTTAATATCCTCTTTTTTCATTCTAAGGCCATGACTGTAATTGCTTGGAATGATGGTTCACCAAGTGCTATTTTTGATGCTGAAGTATTTAAGAAGGTCTTGAGCATATTCATAACGGCTGCAATAATGAAGCTGGGTCAAGGTTTGTGCAAGCAAAATTTTATGCTTGATATATAAATTATTCTTATAATCATGAGAATTGTTTTGATCTTATTGTCGTGCCCATTTTCTTTTTTCTTTTATGTGTGTTATAGTTACTGAAGCAATCTGTTGTTCAATGTTAATCTTCTGTTTGTCATGCCAATTTGAATTTTCTAATTTTCCTTTATATTTTCTTGTAGATAGTTTCTTTCTTGTCAAAGTTCACTGTAGCTTCCTTGTTTGAAATGCTGCAGGTCATATCTTCTAAAAGCCTGCTTCTACATTTCTTTCTGAACTTGTGTTGGGTCCTCGTAATTTTGTTTAATCTAACCCTGCAAGTAGTAATTCTTTTCTAGCTTTACATGAATGTTATAAAACAATGTTCAGTCTGGAAGGACAGTTCTAATTAATCCATTTTCCATAGAAACCATAACCTTGGGTGTGAGCATTTTTCCCGGTCACTGGGGAAGGTCGTTTTGAATTTTAAGGCATCTGACTTTTAGTTTTGTTTCTACCATAAGGGAAATTACTAAGTCTGAGTTGCTTTTTAACTAAATATTGACAGTCACAAAGAACCTTTAATAAGATTAAGACTCTAGGCTCTGTTGAATCACCTTCAAAGGACATGTGGTACAACTATTTTGGATGAATGATGCTGAGTCCGAGGTTTTATATTCCAGTCCTATACTAATATGACAACATGTTGGACCGGTACTTTTTAGCATGATGCCAAGCTGTATACCAAACTATAATGCTTTTTTCCACTGAAATTAATAAAAAAGTTAGCTGCACACAAACCATTGTTGGTGCTTAGTCTGATCGTACATATCAGTCTGTTTGTGCCTGTCCGACCTGGTGTTTTAAATGTTGAGATATTTTGTGTTGTAAGTTAATGATAGGTCTTTACTCATTTTCGTATGCTAAACAAATTGCCACAGGAGCGATACTAATATGATGTAGAGATAATGTGTCCGGTAAATATATATCTGATATAAATTTCATATTGGTTATTAAGTTTGCTTCAAGTTTGAATGTGGAGAACCTCAACGTTGGGGATGATATCATTCTCCCAAAGAAATTATATAAGTGTAGGCAATTTCTCAAGTCAAAGAAGAAACTAAAGAAGTCTGGGTGATTTCTCAAACCAAAGAAAAAGGGGCATAGCAAGATAGAGAAAGGAGAATAAAATCTTAATCATGGATTCAGTTTTACAGACTTTTCTCATAGAGATAGATGCCTAGAATTTGGACTGTAGAATGACAATAAGTACCTTGTTTTGTTTCATCCTCATGTGAATGGTTGAAGTGGAAAACAAACAGTTTTTTTCCCTTTCCTCTGTCTACTTCAGAATAAAAAAAGTGATGACCTGCTGGACTATAATAACTAGTTACATTGGAATGCTTATCATGAAAAATAATCATGAAGTGTGGTTCTTTCTCGTGGGATTGTTAAAACGGGAGATTCTTGTAACCACGTCCAGGAAGTGTCGGGTTTCAGATTCAGTAAGGATATTATCAGGTTTGCGGAACTGGAATTAGAATCATCTAAGAAAATTACTAAGAATAGACAATAAAAATATTACAAAAATTAATAACGAAATATGAGATGATTTTTTGCTAAAAGACTTTTTTACCTTCATATTTCATAAGATATGTAAATTTTCAGAAGAAATGCAACATAATTATGAAGGATTAAAAACTATGTAGACTATAATTTGTAAAATAGTGGAAAATTTTAGTGTACTGGTTTGTTTGGGAATAAAAGCATAGTTTGGTGCTTTAGTGCTGGTCAGTGTTTATGAGTTTGATGCCCTCCTTGCTGGTCTTAGAACCATAGTAGTTTTGTAAGTTCTAGGTGATAACTAATCATGGCTCGTCTTACCCGTCCACACCGGTGTATCAATTGGCCATTGGTATGGTTCGTATCGAGCCGTACCGATATAACGACACGTAGTATGGTGGGACATACCGACGTACTGGTATGTACTGCCCATACCGGTCTTCTGTTGGATTGATATGTATCATCCGTCCTGAGCGGTATGCTGCAGTGTGGCTGACATGTTGGTTAAGAGTTCTGCTATTTCTTAATGAAATGGTGACGACGGAATTTCTATTGAGAAAGTTCTGAATTATTTGAAGTTCATTTTGTTTTGTGGAGAACATTTACCATCGATTGGTCCTTCTGAATAGCCCAAAACTATTGGTTTAAGTTCTTTCAGGATATAAAATTTTATCATGACCTATAAATCTAATGTTAATTCAATCTTAGATCATTTGTTATATGTGATCCTTCAAGATATCTTTGCTTATGAATTCAACTGAAACATGAAACTTGATGCTTATAGGTCCTGGTCATTTGGAACATTGGTTAAGGTTCAGAAAATTGATCTGAAACTGTGCCACTTCATGTAGCCCTTCCAGATATCTTTGCTAATCAATATGTAACTTGTATGCACTATAATGTCACTTTGAGTTCCTAACTTTCATCCTTGGAAAACTCAAATATTTTCTAATATCAGATTCATGCAATTGTTAATAGAACAAAAGCATGACCTTTTTAGATGCTTTCGGAAGTAGTTTTCATTATTTTGAGCCTTTGAGATAGTTCCTCATTGGTTTGAATGCATCTTTTGATGCCTCAAACGTTTGGTTATTTGTTGTGGGAACCTTCAGAGATATTTTCTCCAAAGCCAGTATTTGTGATGCCTAATTACCTAGCTATGTGATCTACATTCTTCTTTAACATTTCTGCAGCTGTCCTTGATGTAATCTTTAGCTGGAAAGCAAGGAGGAGGATGTCTTTTCCTGTTAAGCTGAGATATATTTTAAAGGTCATTTCGGCAGCTGCTTGGGTGATAATATTATCTGTAACTTATGCATATTCTTGGAAAAATCCCACCGGCTTAGCCAGAACTATCAAAAGTTGGCTTGGAGATGGGCAGAATCAGCCTTCACTCTACATTTTGGCTGTTGTCATTTATCTATCACCAAATATGCTTGCTGCGTTGTTATTTTTATTTCCATTCCTCAGACGATTTCTTGAGAGGTCGAACTATAAGATAATTACACTCATGATGTGGTGGTCTCAGGTAATTGTTGCTCTTGATAAAAGCTACTTTTATTTAAATACGATATGCAGTTGGTATCAGAGTTTCTTTCTTCAATGTTGACAGCCTCGTCTTTATGTTGGAAGGGGGATGCATGAGAGCTCATGGTCACTTTTCAAGTATGATTAGGATATTTTTATCATTGTTAGAAGCTATTTACTGTGCATGCCATCTTATTTAATGCAATACCAATTTCCTGATTTTCAGGTATACCATGTTCTGGGTGCTTCTTATAGTTACAAAGTTGGCCTTTAGTTACTATATTGAGGTGAATTTGTTGCTTTTTGCATTTATTAAATTTGCTTTTTGAACATTGTGCTTACAGTTGTAACCTACATGAGTCAGAATTTTTCTCTGTAGTTGAACAAGCAGACAAACATTCTTGTTGATCTGCAACACTAACTCCACCCTATATGGTTTCCTTTTGTCTTCGAAATAATATTATAACTTGTAGGTTGTTTTTAAAAATTTTTGTATGACTTGTAGGCCCCCTCCTTTCTCGTCTCCTCTTTTTCTAAGTATTGAGTTTTATTTTTTTAAAATTTTATTTAATGCAGATCAAGCCTCTTGTAAATCCAACAAAAGATATCATGCGTGAACGGATAACAACATTTAAATGGCATGAATTTTTCCCTAAAGGTATTTACTTTCTGATAATGTAGTATTTCAAATTTCAATAATATGATTTTTATATGTCTTGTTCTCTTTGCAGCCAATAACAACATCGGTGTAGTGATTGCGCTGTGGGCTCCAATTATTCTTGTAAGCCTCTTTGTCATGATTGTTTTGACTATTTAATCTCATTTATCCTTTTAATTTTTAGTTGTTTGTTCATCCTATTAGTGTTGTCCTTTCAGGTTTACTTCATGGATACTCAGATTTGGTATGCAATTTTTTCAACATTGATTGGTGGTATATATGGAGCTTGCCGACGTCTTGGAGAGGTGCGCAATTGCAAACTTTCTTAACTATTCTGATATTAGGTTGGGATCAAAAAGTGTTTTTAATTTTCTAAGTGGTTGTTTCATTGTTGAGTTCCAACCTTTTGGTTATGTATTTGCTAAAGTTTGTAGTTCTTCAAAAATCTAGAAGACACAGTGGATTGGGGTTCTTTTTGTCGTGTTCACTTTGTTTTGAATGGATTTGTTGTCCCCAAATGTATGCTTGATTTCAACTTGGTGCTTGAAAACTCTAAAATTTCAAACTATTTGTACCTTGCATGTTATGGGGTAACTTACAGTTGGTGATCTTCGTTGCAAATGGAGACCATTATCTTTGTTATCTGAAGCATTGTCTTTCAACAAGTGGTAAGAAGATAGGGTAGAGACTTTTTGGCTGGGATCCATTTTATTTAACTCTGAAAATGTGTACCAATGAATAATCAACAAGATGTTAATTACAGTTGTCTAACTTTTATCAGCTTATCCGTATGACATTATAGAGTAATTATGTTTTGCCCCTTTCATCAAGTTATATCTGTCAGCTAGCTTTTTTAAGTAATGAGACTCTGAGCTCATGTAGCTTGGAGGCTTGAAGTGAACCACACCATCCAACAACCTCAACCATCCACTTAAAGCTTTTTAAATGAGTAACGTTGAATGGAACTTCTGCATGATGGAAGAAGCAAGTAGTATATTGAATTGTCTTAACTCTTCCTTGTCGCAAGAATATTTTATGCTTGTTTCTTCTTTGTCCCTTTTCGCATTGCATGTTTTTTTATATTGTTGAAAAATATACAAGTCCAACAAACACTTTCTAGTAATGTTTTGATGTTGAATTTCTTGCTACTACCTAGTTTCTTTTCATATCAACACAATCTCTTGCCATTATAATTTAATTGTTATATATCATCTTCCTCATCAAACATGATGTCCATTTTTGATATCATCAAAATCAGGCAAATGACAAAAAAAATTCAATCTTTTGTCATCTTTTTTTCACTTTAACCTAAGTCTCCTCTTGCTTGACTTATGGAGGACACATTTGCATGTTGTTGCATTTCCAATCTTTCCATATTGATGCTATTGTCCAAAATATTTCACTATAAGTAGTTTGGTTGCAATACATCAAAGTGACAAAACTAGGGTCTTTGGATCTTTAAATAATTGTACTTCCAAGCAACGATCGTAGTTTCGTATCATACCGGAGTTTCGAGCGTAGCTCGGTACAGTATAGAGTATCGAGTGTTACACCAGGGTGTACCGCTTGGTGTGTGTGTGTATATATATATATATATATATATATATATATATATATATATATATATATATATATATATATATATACATATATAAAGGGCGATGTCGTCTCCTTTTTCTGCTCGTGTGGGGAGAAGAAACCAAGGTTTCCTTCTCCTCGCGCAAAAAAGGGCGCGAGGAGATGTCGCTGCCTCGTCACCTCATTGCTTCTGCCCGCGTGGGGAGAAGAAACGACGCCTCGACGACACTTCGTTTTTTCTCCCCACGACGCCGTTGAGGCTTCTTCTCCTCGCGCGGATGAGAAGTCGCTGACGACGCCGAGGCCTCGTCACCTCAGACGAGGAGGCAACATCTATCTGCGGCGTCCAGCGAGGGAGGGCGGCGATGAATCGGGATCGTCGAGGGAGAGCGACGTCGAATCTCTAGGTTATTACCACCTTGTCACGAACGGTCGTCGCGCACTCGCAACAACTTCGTTCAACGAACCGTTCGTCCCTTTTGCGTGCTTGAACAGAGACATGACAACCTGTTTTGCATTGGTTTTGTGTGTTTTTGCTTGTAAAAATAAATGTTAGAACATGTTGCAGTGCATAGTGCGACCGCTTACCGCGCCGGGCCAGAAAGCCCCAAAATGGCTCCGTTTTCGCGTGCCACGGGCTGTTTTTTGCAGCCCATTGCAGCGCGCGAAATGTCAGCCATCTCAGCACCCTGGAACCCCCCAGGTGGCACAGGGCTGGATGGGGCTTCGGTATATTGTCGGGCATTGAAAAATCTTCACAAGTTCGCACGTTGACTTGACGGGAACTTGCCTTCGCGCTCAGCACCTGGTGAGCAGTTATTTGTGGATTTGCAACTGTTCGTTCTACCTTCTAAAATTCTTGTTTTCCTCCTCTCTCTCTCTTTTCTCCTGTGCACACAAGGTGCTTGCTGAATTGCTTGTAAAGCTTCCCTCTTTGCGAGACGTCGGGACTTGTCCGTCGCTCGTTTTCAATCTAATCAACTTTCTGTTTTACAGGTCCTTCGAGACCTGTACGAGGTTGCAACTAGGCTGAACCTTTGCGGACGCATATGTCGTAAGGACGTCTCAAGACGTAGGCAAACCCAGCTAAGTTCGAGAAGCTGGCGCAAGGGTGCGTCGCGACTTAGGCAACTCAAGCTAAGTTCGTATCTTGGCCGCAAGGGTGCCTCACAACTTAAGTAATTCCAGCTAAGTCCATGACAACCCGGTAGTAGGCGGCGACGGGCGAAATCGACCGTCACCGACCGATTTAGAGTGGTAACGAGGCGGAAGCAGCCCCAATTGTTGGTACCGCCCGGTAGTGGGCGGTATTGTTCGAAATTAAAATCCTTGCTTCCAAGTTTTCAGCTAGGATTCCTTGTAGTATTTCTGATGATGATTCATGGTGTATGCTAGGTTGCTATTGTATCTGAAATGTGGGTTGAATTGCAATGCTATATTGATGAATTAAGTTGCAGAGAGGAAGGATTCGGAAGAGAAGAGAAGGGAGGAGAGCAGAAGGAGGAGGGAGGGGATGGTGGTGATGAGGGTGGTTGCTAGTTGTGGAGAGAGGAGATGGCAGTAACTGCTGGTTGTAGAGAGAGGGAAGATAAGTGGAAGGAGGGAGGGGATGATGGTGATGAGGGTGGTTGCTAGTTGTGGAGAGCGGAGAGGGTGGTGGTAACTGCTGGTTGTAGAGAGAGGGGAGACAAGTGGAAGGGAAGAGGAAGGAGGGAGGGGATGATGGTGATGATGGTGGTTGCTAGTTGTGGAGAGAGGAGAGGGTGGCGGCAACTGCTGGTTGTAGAGAGAGGGGAGATAAGCGGAAGGGAAGAGGGAGGAGGGAGGGGATGGTGGTTGCTAGTTGTGGGGAGAGAAGATAGGAGGGGGGAGAGCAAAAGAGGGAGGGAACGGAGATAAGAGGGAAGAGAAGGTGGTGGCAGGTATTGGCCACAGGGAGAGGGGAGAATGAAGAGGGACAAGGAGGGAAAATAAGAGGCATACCTAGTTAGCCAAGTGAGGAGGCCACCAATGGTGGCGAAAGCATGAAACAGAGAACAATTAATTCAGCTAGAATAGCGCTGGTGGTAGGGTGGCATTGGCTTTTACTGGGGCCAACTGACCACAACGCAACAACATTCCCGGTCCCCAAATCCTGCACAGCATTTGTAGCTTTACCTTTCGGTGAAGGCAATGCCAAGAGGTTGCAAATGCTCGTATTCTGTTCTCTACCAACACGACAATGCTCCAGTGATCAACCCCACACCGATCGGATTGGGTTTAGGGAGGTACTGGATTAAGTTGGGTAAATTAGGAGTATGAATCATTTGGGATGACATTGTGCAATTCTTCCAGAGACTCGGATGGTTTTGACGTGTCTAGTAGGGGCAATCTGACATTTTGTATCTTGATATTAGATCTTGTAGAGACTAGGATTCATGCTATCATCTGATGGTAGAAGGTTTGGTTGAACTTCTATTATCATGAGTATGATGCTTAGTGACAATCCTTGGACCAGAGCTTCTTATGGTTCACCTATCAGGAACTGTTCTTACAAAATTGTTTAGATCATACTGCATCAGTAATATAGTACCCTTGCTATTTCAAAATCAAGTTCATGTTCTATTAGTTGGAGGATGAATCATCTAATGTTGAAGAAAAATAAGATGAAGAAGTCATTTTTGGGAATCACCTTGAAAGGGCTTTTACAGTTATCTTTAATCATCTTTGTACTTCACTAGTCACCAATTTTAGTTTCTTTTATCATATTTATCTTAGATGCATAAAATAATCTCAGAGTTGCTATAGATCCAGCTGACATCGTAGTGGATGCTAGAAACTAGTTAAGTTGGTTGTTTGAAAGGGAAAGAATTGCTTGCATGTCTTAATAATCCCATTACTCTCTGTTTCATAATGATCCAGATTCGCACATTAGGAATGTTAAGATCAAGGTTTCGATCCCTTCCTGGTGCCTTTAATTCCCGCTTGATTCCACCTGAAAAATCTGAGGCAAGCAAAAGGAAGGGTTTTCGGGCTTCTTTATCTAGCAAGATTGAGGAGGTTCAAATACTTATCCTGCTATACTTTCAAACTTGTGCTAAATTTATTCTTGCCAGTAATTTTATGTCATGATTAGTTCATATTTCTGTGCAATTAATATTCATTTGCTGGTTCTTTCAGTCACCGGTTAGTGGTAGCAAGGACTCAGCAAGATTTGCTCAAATGTGGAATAAAATAATCACCAGTTTTCGAGATGAAGATCTAATAAGCAATAAGTATCATGCTAACCTTCTTGGTATCATTGAATTATATTTTATCTTCAGGCTTGATAAACAGTCTGATATTCAAAACAGGGAAATGGATTTGTTGCTTGTTCCATATACAGCTGACCGGGATCTGAATGATCTGAATATTGTCCAGTGGCCTCCTTTCTTACTCGCTAGCAAGGTATTCCAGTGATAGATAGCATTTCTTTTGTGTTGGCCTCCTTTCTCCTCTCTTTTGCTGTAAAGAGAGGAGAGAAGGTTCTTTGGGAGTTTTGAATTCACTAATACTTTCTTGTCTAGTGCTAAGCTGAGTTAATGCTAATTTACTTGAGTATTATATTCTGCCGCTGTTAGATCCCAATAGCACTTGACATGGCAAAAGATAGCTATGGAAAAGATAGTGAACTGAAGAAGAGAATTACTGGAGATACTTATATGAATTGTGCTGTTAAAGAGTGCTATGCATCATTTAAGAGCATCATTAACGGTTTAGTTGATGATGATTCTCGTGAAAAAGAGTGAGTTAGTTTCTGCCATATCTGCTGAAACTTTTTATTGCTTTTCTTTTTGTTGAGTCACCTTTTCTCAAAATATTCAATTGTAATATTTTTTGAATTGATGACGCATGGTAGGGTTGTAAACAATATTTTCTCCAAGGTTGATGAACTTGTACATAAGGGAAGTCTGCAAGAGCTGAACATGAGTCATCTTCCCAGTCTGTGCAACAAATTTATTGAGTTGATTAAGTTTCTGGTACAAGTGTTTTTTGTTTTTAAAAGGTTATGTAGTACTTTCCAGTTTCCTCTGATGCAGTGTTCACTTAACTGTTTGTTCTGCCAGATGACTAATAATGAGGCCGACAGAGACCAGGTTATTATTCTTTTTCAAGACATGCTTGAGGTGGTGACAAGGGATATTATGGAAGATGACCTTCCCGGGTAAGATATTTTAGTGGGATTTCATTGTGAGCAAATGTTTATTGGTTGCACAAAAGTTGTACGAGGTGGTAAATTGTGTGAAGTTTTTTCTTCTTAATCCACTGTCTTGATCCCTAGGTAACATTCCTATATAGAAATATATTTTTATCAAGAAGTCTGAGCAATCTTCAATTGACATCAGTTCTGATGTACCACAATGTATAAATACTAAATAGAATATTTTATATTAAAAATAGGACAATCTTGATAAGATTTATTGAATCCACCAGATATTAATAGTTTTTTATAATTCATAAAATTATTTAAAATAATGATTTACTATATGACATGCAATTAGGCCACCTAAAACATTGTATTCTATTCATGAAAATATTTCATCATAGATTTATGATTTCAGGAAACATTAGTAAAAAAAAAGTGAGAATAGGATACTTGATCATCTTAAGACTGTTGTTGACAAGAATTTCGCTACTAGTCAATGACCAATAAATGGCATGCCAATGTCATGACAGAAAATGGCTGCTTTCATAAACTTAGTGGGTGTAATTGGTAACTCAGTATTTATGATGCCCTTTTTTTATGTTTGAGCTTGCTGATTACCGGCTTTTGGCACCCTCTGTCACATTATACTTTATATTACTTTACACATTACTCTCACTGTAACTCACGAAAATGCATCTTGACTGTAGACATCTGCTAGCTAGTACTGGATTTTCTGTAGTTTTGCTTCCACCACCAGATGGAGTTTAGCTTTGAAATCAAGTTCTTAGTTCATAATAGTAATTCTTTGGTGCAGCTATCTGGACTCCAACCATGGTGGGCCGTATAGGAGGCATGAGGGAATTACACCCTTGGACCAACAAGTTCAGTTATTTGCAAAAGCTGGAACTATCAAATTTCCTTTACCAAAATCAGATGCTTGGACAGAAAAGGTTTGCTATTCTAAGGATTGTATGATTCCATTCGTTTATTTTAGTCAATCTTTACATGCAAGTTTGGATTTTCTCATGTTAATATTCAAATCATGATTTTTCCAGATCAAGCGGCTGCATCTATTGCTTACTGTGAAGGAATCTGGATCGGATGTGCCGGCTAACATAGATGCAAAAAGGCGAATCTCCTTCTTCTGCAACTCTTTGTTTATGAATATGCCCAATGCACCCAAAGTCCGTAACATGTTGGCATTTTCGTAAGTTGACAATTCTCTGTGGTCATTTTTGTTATTCCCCTTTATATTTTATTAATATTATCTGATGCATATATAAATTGGGAATATGGACTTATTATTTCCAGCTCACTATTAATTGCACATAATTACTACAAAAATGTAAGCTGTATCCTATAAATTCAGGTTTACTGATCATTGTATTGCAACATTGATAGATTTATGTTATATAATAGCTTGTTCTGAGGCTAAATTGCTCTGGTTCCAACTTATCTAAGCTTACATTTGTTGTCCTACCTTGTGAGTACTGGTGGAGAAAAACAACAGGATTTGTACTAATTTGTTTGTACGATACACCACTATCTTGCTATGATTGGTTCAGTCTTTAAGTCTCATTAACAATATCCTATGGAATGTTCATCGAGGGTCTCCTAATCTTTTGAGATTTTATATTCATGTAGATAACATTGATTTTTACTAGTATAACTGACGCTATTATTATTTTATATATTTGCAAATTGTTTCTAAGATGATGCTTGATGAAAATCCATTATTTTCAGTTGAGTCTAGTAATATGAAAGGGTGCTCGCTTGAGGCTTGTAATAATTGTTACACATCTAGGCATTTTGCATTTGTGCTTAATCGTTATGATTTTAAGTTCCCTATCCTCTTTTTTCGCTGTTGCTCTTCATTTTTTTTAAAGATTTAATATTTATGTTGATGATAAATAATGTTGTAGCATTTGCTGATGTAGCGTCTTGACCCCCTATTATAAGGAGGATGTTCTTTTCTCCCTAAAGGGGATTGAGGAGCCGAATGAGGATGGTGTTTCCATTCTTTTTTACCTGCAGAAAATTTATCCAGGTTTTTCATGCTTTCTTTTTTTACTAATATGCAACTCTTTAGAGGTTTTTTCGCACTTTCTGTTCTTGTGACTATTCTGTACTAGCTGAGTTTTTTCTTGCTTTATCATTGTGCTGCAGATGAATGGACTAATTTTCTGGAGCGAGTTGGGTGCAAGACAGAAGAAGAACTTCGTGAGAGGTATGATGAATTTGAAGAGGAACTACGACTTTGGGCATCATATCGGGGCCAGACTTTGACGAGGACTGGTAATACCTTGTTCCTTGTTTGCTAGTATGAGATGTAGACATGATTTCATAACCAAGTAACTTATACAGATACATCTAATCCATTTTGCTTCATCACTTTCACCTTTCAAATCATTGGATTTTAGTTTAATGTATGCTTCTATCGGATTTTAGTTAGAGGTATGATGTATTACCGGAAAGCTTTGGAACTTCAAGCTTTTCTGGACATGGCCAAAGATGAAGGTATGCTAGTAATTGGTTGTTTCTTTGTCCACCACTTCCAATAAAACTCGTGTATTAGAAATTTTGACAACATGCTACCTTTCAGATCTTATGGATGGTTATAAAGCCATCGAATTAACATCTGAGGAGAACTCAAAAGTTGGAAGGTCTCTATGGGCACAATGCCAAGCTGTGGCTGATATGAAGTTTACTTATGTGGTCTCCTGCCAGCAATATGGAATTCAGAAGCGTTCAGGCGACTCTCGTGCTCAGGATATTCTAAGACTCATGACCACGTATGCTTTGATCTTATGCTTTGGGGTAAAAGTAATGAAGATACTTTGTGACGAGAAAAGATCTTTGGTTGCTCACATGGGATCATCTGCAACTTTAAACAATCATGTTTTGTTTTATCTGTTCTACTCTTTTATGCTGTTTCTTTAAAGTGCTGAATGAAATTTGCCGAATGATGGATAATATGGTATCTAGATCTTCTAATTTTCTTGACCAGAATGTTTATTCCTTCTTTTTTTGGTAATTATATAAGCATAGGATTTGAAGCTTCAATCTGCATAATTGCTTTAGAGTGCTTATGTCTTGTTTTATCTGACAGGTATCCATCTCTTCGTGTTGCTTATATTGATGAGGTTGAAGAACCTAGCACTGATAGAAATAAAAAAAATGAGAAGGTTTATTATTCTGCATTGGTTAAGGCTTCTTTAGCCAAGGCTGGTGATTCTACAGAGCCAGTGCAGAATCTTGACCAGGTATAGTTGTTTTATTATATTTTAACAAGAGTAGTAAATTCTTGAGATAGTTAATCTGAGTATCAATTTCTATTGTTAAGTTGTTAACCAGAAGCAGAATTGGACATGTGATTTATGCAAATGTTTTCATAATATTACCAAATTCTATGTTAATTATTGTCCTCGAAAGTCCCTACATTTGAGAAAGAAACCTAATTGATTTGTTTAACAAATTTTTTAATCACCAGGATTCTTTTTGTAATTTACTCTCTGACTTTTATTTCAGACTGATGGAAGTGAAATTTTGGACTCTCTTGATCTCAGCATAAACTTAACTATTCAAAGTAATGTCGTAATATGTAAGGTTCACTGAAATATAATCTATCTTATAGCCATTTGGCAGAATTCCTCAGGTTCTAGTCTGCTGCTAATTGCTTGCAACCTCCAATCCTTATATCTACTAACTAAATGCTTGATCTTTAAATTTTTTGTGATGAAAGATGATTTTTCATCACTCCTGTATTTCTTATGGTGAGCTAGGTTTTGCAGATTAGTTAATGTGTGAATCCATACAAATATCTAAAGGCCACACAACAACATATTGTCAAAATAATGAATTTGATTGGTGATCACTTTTACGACAACTTTATTCCATGCTAAAATCTGTAAATTGGCATTTGATTTCTTTGAGAAGTCAGCTTGCTGTGATAAGAATCATGCTTATATATGCATTTAAATATCTTTCTGAAATCCCTTTAAGGATTTGCTATTTTCTTTTTGTCAGCAAATGAAATCAAACAATTATGCTTTTGTCAGTCATCCATGAACCACAAATAATTGCTTGTTGCAATAGTCATGCTGTAAACATGGTGATAAAATATGACTCCTGATTGATACTAATATTGCCATCTCACCACTGTAATTGACGTGAAAACTACCATCATCTTGTATGCATACACTATCTGTAGTCATGTATACATAGCTTCTCTCTGAGGTCTTGAAAAAAGCCACAAAAGTGAGAATGGCTAGAATTTGAAGGTGTCAGCCAGACTTACTAAAAAGGCTTTCTGTGATAGTTCACACTTCACAAGTGATCACTTATTGCAATAGCAATGCTGTAAACATGGTAATGTTAGGCCATATGTAAAATTTGACATCTAATTGACACTAATATTACCTATAATCTTACCACTCTAACCAAAGGGGAACTATGCCAGCTTGTATACACCGACTCAAGTCACATATGCATAGCTTCTCTCTGAGATCTTAAGAAAAGCCACAAAAAAGAGTGGCTAGAAATTGAAGGTGTCACACAGTCTTATTGGAAGTGTTTGCTTATGCTAGTGGTGTAAGTACTAGTATAAAGTCTAAGGCTGAAAAGTTGTTATCAAATAATTAATAATGGAGACAACAAAGAATAGGATTATATGACCTGGAAAATAAAGAAACATTGGACTGAAATAAAAAAAAGCAGTTGCAGCAGTCACAGGAATCACAGAACTGGAAGGAAGCTGTAAGCATTATTGGTTGAAAGCAAAGAAGTGGTAGCAAAACAGAGATAGAGAGAATGGGTACAAATGGCAGCAAATCAGCAGCAATTAGTGAAGATGAGAAAATGAAGAGATGAGGAAGAAATGCTTGAAATCGATTGGACTTCACACATCACTTTATGCTGCATATGGCCATTCTCTGTCCGCCTCTTCTGCCGAAACCTCACACTTTTGCTTCACTTTCTGATTAACACTATAGTTGATGTTCTGCAAGTGTTAAAATTTGTCTATAAATGTGTTACTCTGTTCTTCTAGATTAATGTAGCAGTGCCTCCTTGATGTTTTATCCATTCTTTTTTCTTAAGTTATATTAGGATGATTGTAAATTGTTTAATTTTTACTATTATGTATTAAC
This sequence comes from Musa acuminata AAA Group, assembly GCF_036884655.1. Taxonomy (NCBI): domain Eukaryota; kingdom Viridiplantae; phylum Streptophyta; class Magnoliopsida; order Zingiberales; family Musaceae; genus Musa; species Musa acuminata. The sequence goes on along the minus strand of NC_088338.1, from coordinate 3,702,892 downwards.
ATATAAAATATTTAGAAATATGTAGAAGATAGACAATTGTTAATTGTCATGTCCACATTTGTGTTTCGTCTTAGTGTTTCTTAGTGTTCTATTATACGTGCCCACAACATTCAGTACTCACTATTTATGTTATAAGCACTAACAGGGTTTCCCTTTTATCTTTCTACCTCCTGTTCTTGTGCCTTTTCTCGTTGTTCCATCTCGGCATATAGGCTAGGGCTACATTGAATACATATCTTTGACAAATTATTAGATCGATATCTGTCTTTTCACATTCCTCAATCTTTTCGAAGTCCCTTTGTATTGACAAAGGGATTTTGTTTTGGTAGGCCCTTTTTCTCCTTTTGAATTGAATATTGTATTGACTGGGGCTAGGGCTACATTGAATATTGTATTGACTGGTGGCTAAATCTGCCAAAGGCGTGCCCCTTTTGAGTTGTTTTGTTAGGCCCCACAATCTTCCTGATGATGATGGAGTGAGCACTAGGAGAAGAGCAAATCTCAACAATTCTTTACCTTTTTGTAGTAGAAAAGAATTTGTGTTGGATATGAAAACGTAAGTTTATTGTGTGGTTGGTGGAGGTGTTATGGTATGCTGTGCCTGAAGAATAGCTGCTAACACAATGCTTCTATTCTTGCAGTGTTGACTGTTGATGAACTTAATTCCAATGCTTCTTATGTTTTTCGTGAACAGGTAATTTATCGCATAAAACTTCCTGGTCCTGCCATCTTAGGTGAAGGGAAGCCAGAAAATCAAAATCATGCCATTATTTTTACACGTGGTGAAGGTTTACAAACTATAGATATGAACCAGGTAGAGAGGAATTTTCTATATTTCTTATGTATATTTGTTGGTTGCTACAGCCATGCTCAGCATATTAATTGTAGGAACACTATCTGGAGGAGGCACTGAAAATGAGAAATTTAATGCAAGAATTTCTAAAGAAACATGATGGTGTAAGGTATCCATCAATACTTGGAGTCAGGGAGCATATATTTACTGGGAGGTATTTTCTCACTTCACTTTATGCATATAACTTGATATTCTGTGTGTTATGCTTGATACTGACCACAAGTAATTTTGGCAGTGTTTCTTCTCTCGCTTGGTTTATGTCAAATCAGGAGACTAGCTTCGTGACTATTGGACAGCGTGTACTTGCCAATCCTTTGAGGTGAGATTTACTTCCTCAGCTTCAATGTCGCCTTATTCTATGGTAGGATGAGCATCATGTTAACTATGCTGTTAAGGGGAAAAATCCATGTTGGTAAGGGAAAGAAACCATGCTGGTGGTAGCGATATCATTATTAGCTACTGTCATAAGATGTCTCACAATAGGCAATAGCATTGGTGGAATGCCAAGAACCCTGTGTGCTTGTATTTGCATCATATTCTTGTAAGTAGGTAACAAGTTTCCACCTTGCTGATGGTTGATTCCTGTCTGTTAGATATTTTAGCTTTTACCAAGGAGTAAAAATGTTTCCTCATTTTGATGGCATGGGTTTTTCAGTTGATATACAAGTAAAGGTTGGTTGCTTGTTTGGTTATATCTTATCGATGATAGTCATGTTTATTAGCTTTCATTTTCTATCATGCTTCTGCCACTTTGGCATTTTAGTCTCATGAGATTTAGGTGTGTAACACAAGTGATAGATTTCTGTTGAGACAAGTTATTGCATTTGTTGCACAAGTAATATAGGTCTCAGGTTCGAGTCCACTTGTGAGCATCATGTGCATCATTTAATGTAATAATTATATATATATATATATATAATAATAATAATAATAATAATAATAATAATAATAATAAAAGATTTAGGTGTGTAGCCATGGTTCTCTTCAAATGTGGAGTGCATCATGACCTTAGAACTAGTTGACTCTGTTAACTACCATCTAAGTGCTATTTTTTTTTTATTTGCCTTATTAAGTGGTCTGCATTAAGCCTCAAATGCTATACAATTTATTTCTCATATTGTTGCTATCTGATTAATTTATATATTAAAAATTGTCATTATTCTTGAATTAATGTTAGAATGATAATATATAATTTCATATGTTAATTAACTGAGATGCTAAAAAAAATTTTAGCATCAACAAATGTGAAACTTATGATACTTTTTTTTGGAGTTATAAGGGGGATGTAGGCTTGATGAAGTAGTATTTATTCAAGTTATTATTAAAGATAAAGTACAAAGTATCTTTTTGAAAGATATGGTGATCTAAGGTGGAGTTGTTTCTACAAGTTATTTACTTTGAATTCTGTAGATTACCTAGAAACCGATACCAGGAATTGTAGCATTGCAAGGAACTAAAAAGGAGATTTGAAATGAAGAATGCATTGAGATATGGGTACAGGTGTGGGATGCTCTTATCTGTATTGGGGTGTGTGAATGCATGGAAGAGTTGATAATTGGATGTATGATGCTCTAATGTCCAGATTGCAACCTTTTATTGTTCCATGCAGTACTGGTTGTGACTCCAGTTATTGGATCTTGCACTGGATTCACAGGTTACATCTTTCTTTGCAAGGTACTTTACTAGACTACTAGGTTCTTTTTTTGTTTGCTGTCAGGGAGAGTTTGAGGTGGGAGGAGATATCTGCGTTTTATCTATTCATGGTGCTTAGGACTTCAGTATTTTTTTCCTTCACATGCATAGGTGCTCAAGTGATGTTTATGCTGACATAATAATCTTTATTGAGAGCCGTAGATCCATTTGATTTTGTGACCAATCAAAATGCCACAAAAAATGAAAGTAGCACTTTTGCTGGCTTCTTCCTGCATAGTATTCAATAGCCTTTTTTCTTTTTAACTTTGTGTATTGTCCCAGCTCCTATGTTTTCTTGTCTTCGTGTGTAGGGTTCGATTTCATTATGGCCATCCGGATGTCTTCGATAGACTTTTCCATCTAACCCGGGGTGGTGTAAGCAAGGCTTCCAAGATTATCAATTTGAGTGAAGATATATTTGCAGGCATGTCACTAATTTTCAAGAATTTGATTTTTATATTCTTTGGGTGTCTATATTGTAACAGATATGGTGTTTTGTTGGCAGGTTTCAACTCCACACTTCGTGAAGGCAATGTTACACATCATGAATACATGCAAGTTGGTAAGGGGAGAGACGTGGGTCTTAACCAGATCTCACTATTCGAGGCAAAGATTGCAAATGGAAATGGAGAACAGACATTGAGTCGTGACATATACAGGCTTGGTCACCGTTTTGATTTCTTTAGAATGTTGTCATGTTACTTCACCACTGTTGGTTTCTACTTCAGTACACTGGTATGACTTATATCCTCCACTGTTTTCTGATTTTGTAACTGGTTCATGCTGAAGCTAAACATTAGTCTGTTTACTACTTGCAGGTAACTGTGTTAACCGTGTATGTATTTCTTTATGGCCGGTTATATCTTGTTCTCAGTGGGCTTGATGAAGCACTAGCCACTGGAAGAAAGTTCATGCACAACCAGCCTCTTCAAGTTGCTCTTGCTTCCCAGTCCTTTGTGCAACTTGGATTTCTAATGGCTCTGCCTATGGTGATGGAAAGTGGTCTGGAAAGAGGATTCCGCAATGCACTTAGTGAATTCATACTTATGCAGTTACAGTTGGCTTCCGTGTTCTTTACTTTTTTGCTGGGGACCAAGACACACTATTATGGGAGGACATTGCTCCATGGTGGTGCTGAATACAGAGCTACAGGGCGTGGCTTTGTTGTCTTCCATGCAAAGTTTGCTGATAATTATAGGTTATATTCACGTAGCCATTTTGTTAAGGGTCTAGAATTGCTGATTTTGCTTGTTGTATACGAGATCTTTGGGCAATCTTACAGAGGTCCAGTGGCATACATTTTTATCACTGCTTCTATGTGGTTTATGGTTGGCACCTGGCTATTCTCCCCTTTCCTATTTAATCCTTCAGGATTTGAGTGGCAAAAGATTGTTGATGATTGGACAGATTGGAATAAATGGATTAGTAACCGTGGGGGAATTGGTGTGCTACCAGAGAAGAGCTGGGAATCATGGTGGGAGAAGGAGCAAGAACATCTTAGGTACACTGGGAAGCGTGGTATCATTGCCGAAATAGTGCTCGCCTTACGCTTTCTAATCTACCAATATGGTCTCGTCTATCACTTGAATATAACAAAACATACCAGAAGTGTGCTGGTAATTACCAAACAGCATGGAGTCCTGTTGATTCATTCTTTGTTATCTCTTAACTAGAATATCTGAAGAATATAAGTAACCTAACAAGTAAATTGTGAATAATTTTCAGGTTTATGGTATCTCATGGCTTGTGATCTTGGGGATATTGTTCATCATGAAGGTACATCAGCGTTTTCTGAGTTCATAGATAAGTTTTCTCTGATATTTTAGTAATTTTACTTGATGTATTGTGTTGGAAGAACTTTGAAACACTGGATGACCCACTTGAGATACTTCCTACAAAACAAGTTTCATTTAACTAGTATAATTTCATAGCTTTCTCTTCATCTCATGGCTGCAAAGTGTTATACAACTGAGGATTTGGTAATCTTGTCATACTATTTTTTCTACAGTGCTTTTGTCATTTGAATCCAGTAAGAGTTCTCTTCGCGGTATACAATAAGAATTTTGATGCAAAATAACTAATGGCAGCTGACAAATTTTTTTTCTTGAATTTTCCAACAGTTATCTTAAAGAGAAATTATAGGTTAGGTGGTTATTGCTAATGATCCATTTTTTTTCATCCTGTCTTTCCTTGGATCGTTAAAGTGGACTTTACTTGATTCAGAGTGATTTCGTAATACGCACCGTGACAATAAGGTGACTATATAACATCTTTCTAGTGCCAAGGACTATGGGATTATTAGAATTCTGTATATTTGAGGGTTGTCATTCTAGAGATGAATGAATTACATACATTTCTTCCATATTTTCAAACAGTTCCTTGAAAATGTTTAGCGAACCTACTAAGACTCGATGTACTTTGTTGACATTTGGCTTGTATTTATTTTCCATAAACTGCGTAAATTCAAGTACTATGGTCTACAGATAGTGCCAATAGAAATTGAAATCTAAGTATGTGCTCTTTTTGCCGATTTAGGATGTGGTCTGTTTTCGTGTGTTCTTACTAAAGTAATTCTGCATCATTTCCATTACCTTTGTATTCTGGATGTGCTGTGGTGACATTTTGGCTTGTCTTTATTTGCTATAAACTGCAGTCCTATGGTTGTATATAAAACAGTGAAGATAGTGCTCTTTTTGCTGATTCAAAATGTGGCTTGTTTTCATGTGTTCTTACTAGAGTATTGCTGCACTGTGTCCGTTAGCCTTGTATCTGCATAACTTTCTTTGTGAATTTACGAATCTTTTCTACTTCTCTGCTTTTCCAGGCCGTGTCGGTAGGGAGGCGAAGATTCAGTGCGGAGTTTCAGCTTGTGTTCCGGTTGATAAAGGGGCTTATCTTCATAGCCTTTGTCTCCGTTCTGATCATATTGATAGCTATCGCGCACATGACGGTTCAAGATATACTTGTTTGCTTCCTTGCCTTCATGCCTACTGGATGGAGTTTGCTTCTGGTAAGTCAAACCACACCGACTCTTCCCATCCATTCTACCTTAAAACACCAACTTGTGGAACTGATACATGTCATACTTGTCAGATTGCACAAGCTTGTAAACCTCTTGTCCCTTCCAACTTCTGGGGATCGATTAAGGCACTTGCACGAGGCTACGAAATCATCATGGGTCTGCTCCTGTTCACTCCGATCGCGTTCTTAGCTTGGTTCCCATTTGTCTCTGAGTTCCAGACAAGGATGCTGTTCAACCAGGCGTTCAGTAGAGGTCTGCAGATTTCCCGCATTCTCGGAGGGCCCAAGAAGGATCGGTCATCGAAGAACAAGGAGTAGACCTTCGCTTGGAAGACCATTCTCTTTTGTGATCTTCGAAGCGTATTCGACTTGAGCTGGTGTCTAACTCATGACATGTATCTATCAGTCGTTTGCAATCGTGTTTTAGCGATAGATTAGGATTATGGTTTTGTTGTGACGATGCCAGGAGTTACTGTGATGTGCATAGGGCTCATTCTCAGATACGTAATAGTTCTGTTGATAGAGGCCTCCATACGGTCCAATTTCTGCTGAATTTGCAGAGACCACTTTTGTCCATAGAAAAAGAAAGCCAAACCTCCCGTCCATATAAAAAAAAAAATTGAGAATATAACGAAAAATGAAAAACCGAATGTGTTTGTTAATATCTTTAGGTAGTAAGATGTTCAAAATTTTTGGAGGGTTCTGTCTTGGGTGTTGGGAAAGCCCATGGAAGAAAGTTTTGGAGACAAAAGTTGTGCACATCAAAACTCTTTAAAAAAAGTTGTTAAAAGGTATTTTATACGATGATAAACAAAAGGTAAAAAACAGATGATAGACAATCAAGCTTTTGATAAGAGTTTTTGAATGAACTATACTGATTTGATGATAAAGTTCAAAAAAGGGTATTTTTTTTTGTTTTTTTTCAAGAGCGTTATATTTTGCTTTATTCTGAAGAGTGTTTTTTCACTTTTCTAGAAAATGAGATTATCCCTACCTTTGACTAGTCGATCGCACTCGAGCCATCGTCGATCGTGTCCTTGTCGTCTAGACTTTCGTCTTTGTTGCGATCATCAATACTCGCTCTCGTCGATCGTGTCCTTGTCGTCTAGACTTTCGCCTTTGTTGCGATCATCAATACTCGCTCTCGTCGATCGTGTCCTTGTTGTCTAGACTCTCGCTTTTGTTGCGATCATCAATCTCGGACAATCGCAATAGTGGTAAGGGCTTAGGTAGTTTTTATTTATAATATTTATTTTATACGTTATTTTTAATAATATACGTCCTTAAATTGATATATTACATTAACAGATCACATTCCAGTGAAAATATATTTATTGTATTTTTTTTTATTATGAATCGTCTTTTTCTTTTCCTCCCACAAATTCTTCTGTTTGTGATCTATGTTTCTTTTTCTGTTGACACCGTGCTGGCGACTTAATAACACGTCAGGGATCCGGACCAAAACTATTGTTAAATCTGAGCCGATGATCCGTAATCCAACGGTCCCAATCCACAGTCCATGGATCCTAAAAAGGCCTCGGATTCTCCCGCCGAGATGCTTCACCCATTCGAATTCCAAACGCGCGCCTTCCCCCAATCTTGGCGTCTATATTAATCCCCTCTTACCTCACTTTGATCTCATCCAGCATCGAATCTCCTCATCTTCTTCTCTTCAGCCCCTAATTTTTCCGAGTGGTCTTCGTCCAATTCGGCCATGTCGGGGCGCGGGAAGGGAGGCAAGGGGTTGGGCAAGGGCGGGGCGAAGCGCCACCGCAAGGTCCTTCGCGACAACATCCAGGGCATCACGAAGCCGGCCATCCGCCGCCTCGCCCGCCGTGGTGGCGTCAAGCGCATCTCCGGCCTCATCTACGAGGAGACCCGCGGCGTCCTCAAGATTTTCCTGGAGAACGTCATCCGCGACGCCGTCACCTACACCGAACACGCCCGACGTAAGACCGTCACCGCCATGGACGTCGTCTACGCCCTCAAGCGCCAGGGCCGAACCCTCTATGGCTTCGGAGGCTGAGCGCCGTCCCTCCATCAAGTAGTGGTGGAATTTGGAGTCTGGTCTGGTCGATTGGAGAAGAAAACGAAAGAAAAGAGAAGCCTTTGGAAAGTGGAAGCTATGGTTGAAGATTTGTTGCTGTTCAAAACATGTGCTAGATTTGCAAATATGACTACATGTGATCATTGACTATTCTGCATGAAAAGTTCCTACTTTCCTTTATGTGATTTCAAGTTATCCTCAATATGACTGACTATATGTGCAGTATGAACTGTTCAATGATTGAAGCCGCTTGTTTGGTTCATATTTGGCTGAGCAAACTTTCTCATCGTATTATTGCTGAAACCTTAGTCGACTTTTTTTGGGTCAAAAGATTATGATTGCCAATGGAAAGTTGCAATCAGAAAGGTGAGATTTTGTTATGATTTGGATGGTGTTTTACTGATCAGCCAAGCAAGAAGCAATCTTAGTGACTGTAATAGGCATTACTATTATGAGACTAAATTGAGATGTCACAATCATTCTTCCAACAGCATATCCTCAGAGCATGTTGGCCTCACTTCATCACTGTGCCAATCAATTTTACAGTAGCATTCTACCATTATGAGCTTGTCCTCAGCATGCAAATTGCAGCCATGCTAGTGAGAGAGCTAAAATATTCGCCTGCAAGATGAACTCACCTAAGTTTATAGGGGCATTTGTATTTGTTGTTTCACCATCACTGACATTTTAATCATCTCATGGGTAGTCTGATTCAGGAAGAAGTTTTAAGAACAAGGACCATTGTTCATGTGCAGGACAGGTTTCAACCTAAGAAACAGTACTATACAGACACTGACTTGTCATCTCTCATAACACTGCAAACATATAGAAGCATTAGAAGAAATGAAGGTTCAACACTTGAGAGGAACTACAAATGGAGCTGCAAAATGAAAGAAGAAAACAATAGAAGTTCACTCATCTGCCAAATATCAGTTGCAGTAGAAATATTTTTTTTCTCTATGGTAAAATCAGTTCTCACAGGACATTCTAAAAGTTGTGTGACAAACACTATCTTAAGTTTTGGAAAAATCAGAAATGAGAATGCAAATAACTTAATAACACATGAAAAACCTAATGCATTGAACTTCACAGTCAGCATATAAATCTGCATCCTGGACATCTATCTATATGGTACTTAATGTCATCTCTCATTAGTCCACAATATCTCATCTAATAATACATTATGATTGTGACACACCACTAGGCCCTAAGCTTAAGATGTTCTAAAGTCACTTCCGTGTAAATCACCCTATTACTGTAAACCATGCTAAAACACACAGATATATAATACGATACAGAATTATCTACTCCTATCATTTACAGCATGGAGTTAAAATAATACTCACTGTATCAAATTCCACATGCCAATTCAAAAGATCTGCCAACCAATCTCCAATGCCGCTCAGCTTTCTCGACCCAAATATTATGACTTCTTTCAACATTCAAGGAACTGCAGACACTTTACTGGCATAAGCAATACTTTCATTGATCATGAAAGGCGCAAAATCCCAAAACCAAAAGAATCCTGGTCTATGATCTGAACTATTACTATTTGACTTGATGGCATAATCTCTCTCTCGCGCTTAATTCATGGATGCATTGTTTTAGCCAAAAACAGTGATATTTGTACCATTCACCAAACAAATATCACCAAGTGAGGCATTCCAAGCAAGATAGTATTCATCATAAATAGAATAAGAATCAGTATAACATCCATCAATAGCTAATAATAGACTTATCACTGATTTAGGAATGATAATAACTCAAATGTATAAGAAGTATTAAATACATCAAGTGACAGATTAAAACAAACAAAATCAAGCCACTATTGACATAAAATATGAAGCAAGCACCTTGTGAAATGAAACCATAAAGCAAACAACTGCAAAGGATCTGTTTGACTTCCTGTCCAGATTGCATATGGAACTTGTGACTGATTCCAAATGCCAAGAATGTCAATACGAGCTCCAGAAACATCATCTATGGGCACAAAACTATCATCCGGGCACTCAACAGTTGCGATCTTGGTTGCCGAAGAATTGTCAACATAAAGCACGCAAAATCTTGCTATCAGATGAGCACTGTGATGCCCTGATCTTTTTGCATTTCCATGCTGAAGTAATCTCCATTGACATTCCACCATCATTAGAAGGTCCTGCATCATCTGCAGACGTATTGTACCGTGCACAATCCAACTTTGATTCTCCAGTGAAAGAATAGTGATTTGCCAGTGGCCTCTTTAGTTCTGCTTTGCCTCTGACATCATATTGACTCAAAGGTAATTTCTTTTGCTTAATTCTTACTTTCCTACCACCAGCCAATGATCTAGACTTAGATCCATCCTGTTGTTTCTCTGTACAGTTACTGGATGCTTCTTCCTTCCTCCGGAAAACGTCTTTCCCTTCTGATTTATCTATAAAACATTTATCATTCATCCTAACACCCTCATTATGCAAAACATGTGAATTCTCAACGCAGATAGCATCACTGTTACAAAGAACTTCTTTCCCAAAACTGTTCTTCGCCTTATTATCTGAAATTCTAGGTGAACTATTCATTGCAAGATGCAATTTCCTGGCTAGTTCTTCATCTGTTTTTTGGGTCCCCGCAGAATAATTGTTCTTATACAAGAGCTTTATCGGGACCTGTTTCTTTCTCACTTTGGTTCTAGTATGGTAACCCTTTCTGGACTTTCTCGTGACAGAATCCAGATTCAGTAATGCACTCTTAGCAGCAGCTTTGGCCTTTGTGGCTGCAGCTGCTTTCTCAACTGCATTGTTTCTTGCTGTCGCTGAAATTTCCACCGCAGCCAAAGCTACGGACTTGGAGACCTTGACGATTTCTTCCAGAGTCGAACTCGGGGAATTGATAATGTCACGAAGCCGAGCACCAAGATCGCCAGAAACACAGGGAACTGGTGGCAAGAAGTCAAATTCGGAGTTCTCCCTCCTCAATTCAGCAAGAAGACGCTTCCGAGGCGGCAAATGGGTGATGGCATCGAAGGACTCCATCTGAATAGCCCTTACAAAGCAATGATTATGTAACCCAATCTGGCCTTTTTGGATCAAAAAATCGATCTCGATCGATTAATGTCACGAATTAGTTCCAATCGTATCATTATTCAGGCCAGAACCAGAGTACCCTTGCCGACAATTTAGGCCTACCCAATAAATCGCACAGGTCAAACACAATAATAGACCTACCGAACAAAACAAACAGAAAGAACAGCAACGATTCAATGATACGTCGATCGAAGCGAGCAGATCTTTTTTCATTTCAGGAAGAACAATAAATCAAGCAAGAAAACTTGAACTACAGCCAACTGAATTAGCACTCATCAGGAAATATGAATTCAAGGGGGAGAAGCAACGCCTCGAACCAGATCCGAAGATCGTCGTTTGAGGCGAGGATTATGCCAAACTAGGTAAATTACAGATTCGCTGGATCGAATTAAAGGTAACGAGATCATGAGATGGAACGATCGAGATCCCTACCTCGTTCCTCGCGAGCGGCGATTAGGGTTTCCTCGACGGGGAGATTCCGATGATTGCCTCTACGCAATTTTTCGCCCAAAACCCACGAGAGAGAGAGAGAGAGAGAGAGAGAGGATGACATATATACGTCGCCGACGACGAATTCCTTTTCCGAAATTACAAGACTGCCCCCTCGCTTTCATATTTCCTACTGTTTTGTTAGATGTTGTGAGACGTTCCGCAGCGGCATTTGGAAAGGCCACACACAAACAGCAAGAATGTGTCTTGAGAATGTTGAGAACAAAGAGAAATGAGTTTGATGAGTTACTAAGATTTGAATCTAAAATCTTGTGATAAATTATTAAGATTTTTATCAGCTAAATTGGTTGATATTCTCTCATTCATAAAATATATTAGTAGAGAATTATTTTCTGTTTGTTTGAGGAAATCAAGACAAATTTGACTCATAAACTTGGATTGGTGTTTGGAATGTTGGTAAGTATTTTTGTGTTCTCTTCTGTATTTGAGTTATGAGGCCATATGCCTAATTCTTAACTGAGAGACTGCTAATGCAAACTCATTCATGTGGTTTTGGTAATGTGAAAGTTCACTTTGTTATGCAACCATTGTATCCAAGCCTTCTTTTATGGATCAAAATGATGACGAATATGATATCATATTAGTTTGGTGGTGGTGTATTATACTAAACTCTTTAATTGAGAGTTGGAATCTTCATTTGACCAATTTAACTAATAAAGATTTTATCAATTCATTATAAGATCCTTGATTCAAAATCTTAACTTTGTAAGAAAAAATCCTGATTTATCTAAAAGGTAGACTTCTTTAATCTTTTAATTCTATCTCATATGATAGCATTGATATTTTCCTTCTGGAAATAACTACACCATTATGAACTCACAAGGGAGCTATGCAACATTGTAGATGTACAAAGGAACAGTATTTCTATACCAATATGAAGTTATCAGCTGCTTTGCACCGTTGCGTAGATGAATACAGTTCGATATCAAAAAATAAACTGGCAAGGTTTATAAAATTTTACCAACATTTGGTGCATCAGTACATACCAAATTTAAGAAGAATTTATATGCAGTCCAATTTGCGATTCGGATGAAAAAGAGAATATAAATCACTCGCAATCAAGAGATTTATTGTGATCAGACCATGTCACCAAGAAATGGGAGTCAAGACTCCTGTCAAGCCTGAAGATACTTCAATTTTGTATTTACAAAGACATCTGCAAATATCCAAGGCAAAATGCATAAACACCGAATTAACTTCGTACAGGTTTACACAAATCATGAACAGCATATATGATCATGCCTTGCCCAAATTATGAAGTCAGGAGCTAGTTGTGAGCTAATAGAAAAATGACAAAGCAAGCATGAAAACAGTCTCTTTATCGATCAAGATTCCTTAAAAGCCAATCGACAGCTGCATGGACATTGCCAGAGGTGGCACTTAAAGCACGAATATTCTCTTGAGTGTTCAAGAAACCCATTTCTTGTAGCTGGGACAATTGTGTTGCGTATCGCTCCTCTGGAGGCACTGCAAGAGGAAATATCCATAGAATGCTTAGTCCTCAGAATTTATGGGATTGCAGATTTCCACTGTAAAAAGGTATTCAAGTACTAAACGACAGGCTAGAATGCATATAACCATCAGGATTACTGGGAACACCAGCGCCAGACCCAAGCCCACCAAACATGTTCATCAGAAGTTCCAGTCCGTTGTTATTCATTGTCCCTGCAGCAGAGCAAATGATAAATGCACCTTTTAATTCAAATGTCCATTGTCCAATAGTATCATCAGGTCAGAACAATTTTTTAGATATTGAGGACAGCAAAATCATAGAAGTAATGAGAGAACATGTGATCATGAGGCTCCAAAGGCCAGATGCATCTGACCATATTTCTCATACCTGCTGTACCACCGCCAGTCTGATTCTGTTCCCTACAACAATGGATAAGAAATAAGTGAACTAATCAAAACTTGAAGCCAAACTAGAGCAAAATTTTCCTCTTGACAATGTCACGAAGAGCATGCCAGAAACTAATCCGTCCTAAGGTGCAAAAACAACAGACTGTCAAGCATTAGCTGAAACTTATATTTTGAACAAGTTCATACATCAAACTTAAAATGTCTTTTTGATTTATTTATTATTTTTTGTTAATTAAAAACAATAGTAGACCATGGGTAGTAGAAGAAAAAGAAACAAGACCAACCAAATCTCAACATGTATCAGATCAGAACCTTCTTTTTATATGCCATAAATTGGAAAGGCTAATGAGAAAGCAAAATAATCAAAATAAAAGGAATCAGTCTTAAATAGGATGTAACTTACTGGCTCGATTGCTGCCGAACAACCTGGGATACAAGTGATTGCTGAAAAGACAGAAGTTGCTGCAAACAAGAAAACAGAGGTTTTTTAATAACAAGAAACCTCGTACAAGTAATGATTGCAAATCAATCTACCTGCAATGTCTCAGGAGAAGTAAGCTGTCGAATCAATTCAGGGTTCTGCAACATATCCCTAAGTTGGGAATTGGATCCCAACATGCCACCGAGTTGTGGATCCAAGACCTAGCAACAAGCAGTAATCACAAAAAAGTGGAATAGAAACAGTAACAGTTCCATCTCACATTCTCACTCATTATAGATAATAGATACCTGATTCATGAACTGAGGGTTGGAGAGGAGAGACTGCATCATCTGCATAATGGCTGGGTTCTGCAGAAGCTGATTCATAAGGGATGGATCTGGCATGCCCCCAGCCATCCTTTCCAAGTCTGGTAAACCAAGCCCACCTAACCCAGCAACACCTGGAGATCTTCCATCATTTGCAGGCACAGGTCTCGAGTTTGTAGACTGTGCACCTCCTGCTGTGGCATTAACTTTTAATAAATAAAAACAACAAACCATAAGAAGATTACAAAGCAACTTACCAGTACTGCTCCATGGGTTTGGAAGTGGGTTACTATTTGGTGCAGCAGACTCGGTTGTGACATCAGAACCAGTACCAGAATGATTTGCTGTCTGATCTCTAGCCTGCGAAGCACTCTGATTCCCCAAAAGTGCTGCAAATGGGTTTTGAGCCAAATCATTCCCCATGTTCCCTGACCCTGTTGTAGCATTCAGAAATGGTTCCTGAACAGTTTCGTACATGCGCCTAAGAGCATTAAATCCTTCTGGGGATGCCTCAATGTTGCTCATAGCCCTATCAGTGTTCCGCATCAATTCTCTCATGAGTTCAGGATTCCTCATAACTTCCAAAGATTGCCGGAGAGTACTGGGATCATTGAGGACATGCGCAAAATCAGGATTGCGGTCTATGATCTCACGCATTTGAGGATTATTCATTATCATGTTTCGCAGTAGGTCAGGGTTATTCATCAGACTCTGAACGGCAGGCATATTCATTATTTCTCTCATCATGTTAGGATTTTGAGCAAGCTGCTGCTGCATCTGATTAATATCCGGTAAGCCAAATCCCAAAAAACCTGATCCATTACCATCTCTTCTGTTTTCACCAAGGCCAGGAAAGAGTGAGCCTCCAATATCAGCTCCTCCAAATCGCCGACCTTCATTAGTACCACCATTCTCAACACCAGCACTGTTGGCAGGAATCCTTGAAGCTCCATTGCTAGCTGTTGTCACATCAGCAGATGCAGCTGGTGATGTTAAACCACGTACCAAATGAATTGTGTGATCTGACTCCAATCCTTGGCAAGACAAAAGTCAAAACATTGTCAAGATGGATCACAATAGAACTGACCACATCCATAGCCATCTAGCTTTCATGGTCATTAATCACGCACACAAAGCAACAAGGTGATATAGCAGCTGGCAAGAACTTGGGTGATACTAAGCAGCATTAACAAATTACATTTAGATGATTCAGGTAGTCACTATCACCTACGACCAAAATTACAAAAAGTTTAAAATATTAAGACACCGGAAGTTTTCCTTCTATTACTACTCCAAGGTGAAAGTTGAACACTGTACAATTAAAAAAATATACACATTGTTCAAGCAAGTCCAATTGTAACAAGAATGTCAAGACATTAACCTCGTATGGCTAAAGTCTAGAAACTTTTAACCTCCAAGTATGAATAAAAAACTTCTCATGTCTTATAAATGAGAAAAAATATAATTGCAAAATTTTCTGTAGTAGTTGAATAATTTGCATCTCCTTGTAGATGTTTATTTTTTTTTTCTGATAATAAACCTGATGATCTTAGTTCCAACATTTTGATATTACAAAAAATAATCACGGTTACATTAATCAAATCTTTCTAGATCTCATACCCTATAAGCTTAACCCCAAATGATTGATAAAGGAAATTCTTCTTCCATAATCTAATGATCATGACAAATGCATATTCCAATGTTCCTTGGAGACAGCTCATTGCACTCAAATGTTAGTTTCTTTAGCCTAACTACCAAAAGTTATAAAACATTGTTTAACACTTAGTTAATCTTCTTGAGCGCCTTGAACCCTGAGTGAGCAATTGAGTCCCACTTAAGCAAGCACCTCAATTGAGGCAGCCTGCATTTATTCTCTATTCTCTGTCTCTCTCTCTTTTCTCCCCTTTCTTCGCCGCTCTACTCTCCACAACCAACAATTATTGTCACCATTTCCCTCTCATCCCTATTCTTGTGAATAATGATTACCTTTCTCAATTTATTTTCATATTTTTTTAAAACAAAGCACCTCAGTTTATCGAGGCAAGTGCCTAGGAAAATAAGGGACCTTGGCGCCTTATAATACCTAGCAGTGACAGCATTGCCCCCTTTGGAAGGACAATAGACATCAGCACATTCGCCTCGCTGTACACCTTTTCGAAAGAGGCTATAAATTCAGCTCCACAATGGAACAAACAAAAACTCCAGACTTTTCGCTGATCAACACATAAGAAAAACTACTCAACATTAATGCTTAGGACACCTTCATTAAAAAATCAACTAAAGTGGGCATCTGTTCAGAAAAAAAAGTTGTATATTTCTAAAGAAAAAGAGACAAGATATGATGGATAACAGAAAAGAATATATCGACCTTAAACGTGACAAATACATATTTCTTGTATTGAAGAGAAAACAAAAGGCCTAATTATGCATACAAATACATATTCCATATTGGTAAACACAAGCCAAACCATTAGACTACCTCTCTTGACTAATTATGCGTACAAAGAAAAACAAACAGAATTTTCCCTACAGCTTTTGAATAAAACATATAAAGCAAATACTCACGGAGCACAGAAGATATTAGCTCACTGGTTACCAAGTAGCTAATACTAGTCAATAGTGAAAAATTGGCGAAACCTCTGCTTTCTATAGGGTCAACATCCTCCATATAAAGTCAGCACTCACCAAGTAGCTAATATTGGTCAATTTCAAAGTCTCATATATTTCCCCAAGAGATCCAATTTTTTGTAGCTAGAGAAAGATTGATCATTACATTTTTTTTACTTTCAATTTTGCTATGACGAAAATCTCTCTCCATCACTAGAAGAATACCTTCCTCCCTCGAAGAATGAAGGCCTATTGATTGGATGGGAAAATCTAACCAATTTTAAGGGGCATCTGGCAGTCAATACGGCAACGAAGGACCAAAAGTCAACTTTTCTCTTTAACAATACCTTTCTCGTTTGACGTTTGATCAAAGAATCATCTTTTCCAATAACGTTCAAGAATCTCGATCACTTCACGAAAGAAGAATGAAAAAGTTATGAAAGTGACTTCTCTATTTTAAGCCGTAATCAGCATGATACGATCAAAAGGGGATGAACAAGGCATCGGCCGCAACAGCAAAAGGAATCGAAATCAAGGGGGCAAATCCACGCACCATAGCTCTCCAGGGTATGCTCGTCCTTCAAGATCCGGCCTTTATAGATCAACCGCTGCTGCTCCGCCGGGACGTCGCACTTCTCGACGAGGGCAGCCTTGAAGGCCCCGACGGTGGAATCGAGGGCGATCTGCACCGAGAACTTGGACCCGTTCGAGCATCGGACGTGGACGGTGACGGCGGCGCATCCTCCGACGGCGTCCGAATCGCCAGCGCCGCAGGAATCGCCGTCGGTGCCCATGTGCCCTATGCCAAGGGCGATCGGACCCCAATACAAAGACCGGGTAGGGAGATCGAGAAAAGAAAGTAACCTCAAGACTCTCTCCGGCTCGCGACAGACCAAAAGAAACGCGCAGATAGAGGGTGAGAGGAAGCGATCAAGAACAAGAGAGATGGAAGAGAGAAAGAGAGAACAGGCTCTCGTTCCGCATCTATTTCAAGGGGGCCGATAAGGGTGGAGAGGAGACCCCGAACACCCCCGCCCCCCTCGGCCCCCAACACGTGACGTGCTCGTGGGTTGGTAGGCGTCACGTGATTCTCACGTGATAGAGGAATGAGATTGCCAATTTCCCCCCCCCCCCCCCCCCCCCCCCCCTCCCCCCCAAAAAAGAGAAACAATTCCGATAAATATGAGAGACTTTAGTACGACTGACCGAAGGAGTCAAATAGAATAGAAAGGCAGCCAAATAAGGATCATCGTTGAGCTCAAGATGAGTGAGACGCTTCTCCTTCGTTTGCAACTGACCTATCATGCAAGTAAACAAAGTGCCATCAGATGACATTAAAAGAAATCCGATTCTCGCTTTTGGGATATTAGTATTAAAGGAGACATTAGTATTTAATTTATGCCACCCGATATGAAACAACAACTAATATCGACTTCATCTCAACTATTTATCAAGTTAACTAAACTTAGATGTTGATTTTTTATTCCTTTCTCTTCACATATCTCTTTTTTCTTTTGTATGGAGAAAAGAGTGTAAATCATACTCGATTTATTAATATTTCTCGTAAATTCTAATAATCTAATTCTAATGAGATTGATAACTGAATAGCCTTTGAGACAAAAGATCTAAAAGATCAGGAATTTTTAAAGGATCTTTGAATATATATGGAATTTTCTTCGATTGGCACTCTTTTAACATTCTTCTATAACTTGAAAATAAGTTCAATTAATGTACCTAAAATATAATATTTTTTAATTGATGAAATAAACGGCTGATGAAAACGAAATTAATGCACAGACAACTAATTGTGTATCATAATGGACAGATAGTAAACACCAACAACCATTTAAATTGATAGAGAAATGTCAAGCCTATTGGTTCTTTCGGGGATATTGTGTATACTCATGGGAATTTTATTGTTTCTTCAATTATTCTTCAATTTATTGAGCATTTATCTTAAGGTGAAGAGACTTGCAATTATTCTTCAAACGAACTATTAGGAGCATTTATCGTACTATTTTTTTTTGGATTCAATTTGGTTAAAATAAGATAGTCTAAACCAATTTAAAAACGATTCGAATGCAAATAACTAAACTAATTTAAAACCAATTAATCCGATTTGGTTAACCAATAAACAAAATTAATTATAATTTGATTACAATTTTAATTATTTAAATTAACTAATTTAATTTAACTAAAATCTTGATCCAATAGAGATAACACGATAAGAACTATAAGATTGAACCTACAACGTTTACAAAATCAAATCTTTAGGCTGATTGATTAATTGAATCGATTAAAGGTTTTCAATAGTAAACCAATTGGAATCGAACCAATTTTAGACCGGTCCGATTCCAATTCGGTTCGGTTTTATGATTCAATTCGAACACCCGTGTCTTTAAGAGATATCAAGCAGTACTAAATTTAAGGTAACAAACAAAGCTCGCATATGGATGCTTTTGCCATTCAACGAAGAAATAGGTGTTATTTTAGCTTCTGATTTTTAATGATATTTCTGCTGTCTTTATCAATTTCAAACAGATACAGTGCGTGAAAGATATTGAGATCACTGCTAACATTTCTATTTTAAAGGGCAGCAAAGTAGTTTACCGTAAGATTTGAAGAATCCTTTGTCAATCAGTTTCACATAGTTTAAAGACCGTCATCCCAATTTCACATAGTTTCCTTTGTGAATCAGGTCATTTGAAGAGTCCTGATTGCAAAAAATCATGATTTGAGAAAGAAAAAGCTTCAGCAGAATTTGCTTACCTTGCCTTTGATTATGGATGAAACCGTACACCATCATGGAAGACATGACCTGAATTGGTAACACAGCTGATAACCTGAACCAGAGACTCAAATCATCACCACAAAAGAGGAATATACATGTACAGAAATCTTGTCTGCTTGAATTAGTGCCTCCTACCTGTTGTTTGGAGAACCTGGAGAAAAGATGAACACAATGTTCTCAGAACATGAGAAAGCATGACCGGGGGAACCTGAGAATCAAGGATGCCAGTTGCACAAGTTCATTGGAAGCATCAGTGGCAGCACTGTTGATAGAATACAGAATTCATCAATGGAAATCAGGACATGCAAGCACATAAAGCAGGGGAGAGTAGTGAATCATGGTCATGGTAGGTATCAAATCCATGAAAGCAGATCATTAAGACTGAGGAACAACTGTTACCAGGGTGAAGCTAGATTTGTCCAAGCACCACCATTATGTGTTTGCAGAGATGTGCAGGATTGGGGGATGCAGCAAAAAGTTCCGTTTGATGTCGAAGAAGCCACTGGGAAAATTAAATTTGCAGCAAGTTTGTTCATCTACCTCGGCTAGCTTTAGGTAAAAGCCAAGGACCAACTGTCCCTCTGGGATGTCTCTGAGAAAACACCATGGTGGTCCAAGGCGTTGTGTGCGCAATCAATAAATCAAGGATTTGGAGTGCCATTAAGATCTAGAGTGCCCAGTCTAAAGATAATACACACATGGAGTGAAAAAGAATAACCAAATTGCACCTCTTGGAGGTCTGATACTGATAATGCAAGTAGTTGATATGTAGCATGCATGCAACAAAATATAACTCATCTCATTTGGCAGGGAATGTAATGTTTTGAAATGTCTGATGCATTTTTATTTTGCAATTGGTAAGTAGCGAAAGCAGGATGGGATCCCAAGATGTTACAATGTATTAACAAATTCTTTATTAGCTTAAGCTAATTGGCACCTTTGAGTTAGCAATGCTTGCTAACTCAATTAAATTAGTCATTTAAATTAGTCTATAACAAAAGGAGATCTAGGGTTGACAACCTCAATAATTTCATCACCCCACCTCCCTAGTCAGCACGAGGAGCAAGATCGATGGCAGATTTTAAGACAAGCAAAACAAGATATGATAAGATCATTGCTATGAGGAAGATAGATAGGAATATGTTTCTTTGCTATTTTTATCATTCCTTTAGAAAATTATCTTACTTTCTCATCACAATCTTATATGAACATGTTATTTATTCGTCTTGCGATTTATTGAATATTGATTCAAAGATATCATGACTTGTAAAGATTATTTATAGCATAGGAATATTCTTCTATATCCAATTTCCATTTTATTGATTTTCTCATCATGAGTATAGAAATCAATAGAATAAAATATGATGAGCAATTAATAGAATAGAAACCAAATATAGGAAAACCTTATATCGAAAATAATCTCTATGATTCATGATTTCTGTGAATGAATATCCAACAAATCACAGAATAAGAATATATTACATGTTGACCTAAGATTTTAATAAGAAACTAAAACAATTTTTTACTTGGATAAAAAGAGCATTCGAAATAGATTGCCACATGTCCCCTGTCCAACAATGATCTTGTCATCTTCTCCCTTTTTTTTTGTTGGTGCCAATCTTGCTCTCGATGATAATTTCAGAGTGATGAGATATTTAAAAGAGGGCGGCCAACCCTAAACCTAGATTCATTTTAGTTAGAAATTAATTCAAATTACTAAAAGACCCATAATCAAAACATGGATATCACAATTTCTCCCGCTCAAGGAATTTTGGTCCTCCAAATTTCACAAGTCACACATCCACTATGCTACTATAATCTTGCATGTTCTATTTTATTAAAAAGATAATTAGATATCTAACAAAATTGATGGGTCTCATAATTATTCAACTTTTTAAAACTATTTAAGTTTTCTATTTCTCATCTTATAATTTGATGGGATAACTAACCTATTAACTTGATAAGCCTAAATGATTGACCTAAAATGTTTAAGCTCGTATTAACGGTAGTACAGCCATCAAACCAAATTGTGACAAATGATGTTAGAGTCGATCTAACATTGGACATAGTTAACGACTCGAGAAAGAAAGTCTACCTATGAATTGGGCTAATGGCATATCACAATATGGAGCCTACAAGCCTTGTGTGCACCATGATATCGTTTGATTCTAGATTATGTCCAGGCCTTAAGGAGGATATTAAGCCTTAAAGTAGGGATTATAACAACTTAAGTTGGTATATAAGGACTTGATAGATGTATTACCATTAGTTTGGACTTGAGCATTTTATGTTAGTGGTTTAGGCCTATTAAATTAATGGGTCGATTATCTAATAGTTTCACAAACTTTGAAACTCAAAATGGGCATTTTTTAACCCATTTAAAAAGTTATAAGCCACAAACTAGAGACTCACAATGTGAGCTTTTGACACAAAAATCTAACAAAATTTGATACCACATTGAGCCAGAATCAACACTTAGGGACCTTGACACCTAACATAATTAATTTATGAAAGACTACTAATTCTAGTCTTAACTCCAGCCTTAACAGCAGGCCTTTGTTTGAATTGTGGACCAGCATCCAAGATTGTAGCACAGCACATCTAGTCACTAAAGACATTCTGAAAGCTTTGAACAATTTTGCAAGACTAAGTGGATGGCTTGATCTTGCAGCTTACTCCAATTAAGATCAATTTTCTTCACTGTGAGTACTAGTAAAAGGATGTCAAGATATTGAGCCTTAATCTAATAATATGGAAGTTAAACACCCTCCTAGATGCCATAAACTTCTGTACACTTTAATGCAACTGAACAAAATATCAGCATGCATGGTATAAAGTACGCTCCCTCCAAAAAATTAACCTGATGAAGCGACAACTGACCTGATTGGGAGAAGCTTCATGGAACACAGTTATTCTACAGTACCCTAGGCAATTGGAGAGCTTCCTTTCCAGGTAAAATCCATGTGTTAAGATGCAAAACTTCGGCAAGGTAGCTCCAATTACAGACTCAAATGCTTGGCAATCAATTATCAGAAACTTTTATTCATGAAGCCTTAGTCATGTTCTTGATACTTGCCAATATCTGTCACTTCTGCTTTCATGGTACCCAAGAACCCTAATGGATATGTCCTGCAGATAACTTACATTAGAAGATTCAAAACCAAGACAACGCATATCCACGTGGAGAATAAAAATTAAGGCCGATGCAACAAGAGCAATCTGAAGAGACGTGAAACCTATGTGAAGGTGGGAAGCTCAGATGCAGCAGGGTAGCTCAGATTCCATGCCAATTACAGATTCAGATGTCCTTATCAATCATCAGAAACTCTTATTCATGAAGCCTCAGTCATGTCCTTGGTAGTTGCCAATGTCCTTGATTCAATGCCAGTTCAAAAGCTCTCGTGGTACCCGAGGTTACTAATGGATTGGATGCTTCCTGCAGATAACTTCCATTAGAAGATTTAGAACTAAGACATAATGCACATTCTGTTTCCAAGTGTAGAGTATAAATTCAAGGCTGATGAAACAAGAACAATCTCAAGAGACATGAAACCTTTGTGAAAGTGGGAACCTAAATATGGCTAAAGGTTGCCACCTCCTTTCAGAGAGACACAACACTCTACCAGGTGCACCAAGGATTACAATAGCTTGAACCTGCAACAGGAGATGACAACATATAAATGATGATTGTAAGAACATATAGATGCCCAGGGCCAACTATTGAGAAAATCGAAGAGCCAATTTTTCATTAGCATCTAGAGCCTGGGATCCATCAAGAGTGAGGATTGCAGAATGTGCTACATTTAGAGATGGATGTGCAATAATTCATCTATTTCAAAATTGTCTATGAGAAAAATAGTTCACTAGAATTATGTTATGTATTCCATATCAGTATGTTGAAAACTCAGATATGTATTTCCATAAACAAGTTATTGTTACATGTCAGAAACAAGGCTCTTAGCCCATCTGAATCCATTATGAAAAGTGCATCGAGTGTTAATACCACCACTGGAAACCAAAGACACCTCCCTCCAATTGAAAGCTCTTCCCAACAGACAGTGCAGGAATCAATCTGACCAAGACATGGCCCTTAATTCAAGTCAATTTGAAAGGCATTGAATCACAGAAATAGAACAAAGTATAAGGCATCAATTTGCGTGTTGTTAAGACTTGGACAAAAAATGCTCCAGTTGTTAACACTTCATAGTCCTATCAAAAGAAAAAAAATGCTAATCATTAATTAGTTAGATCAAAAAGAGAAAGGAACAAAATAAAATATTTTAATTAAGGATCAATGTAAGTAAACATTAATTTCAACAACCAATTAGTAAAGTGCAGCAACCACCAGCATTATTTCAACTTTGAGCATGTGCAGTAACTCCATCTTCAAAAGCAAAACATGGTTAATATGATATGCATATTCCATAGAGTAATCTAGCAATCCATCTTACTATAATCAGCTAAAATTAGAAAAAACCTCAAGATGTCTACAATTCTGATAAAAAAACTCAAAATAACGTGTGTAAACTGTAAACCAAACAGAAAAGTTTAAGGAACTTCAAACAAATAACTAGACAGCTTACTGGCACTGCTGTAAATACAAAAAAAAAAAATTTACCTTCAAATACAGGATAAGAGGGAAATAAAAGCCATGTGGCACAATTCTTACTTTCTATTAGGAAGCAAATGAAGTGAGAGAGAGAGAGAGAGAGAGAGAGAGAGAGAGAGAGAGAGAGAGAGAGCATTTAACATGGATAAATCTCCTTCGGTTGCATTCATCTTACAAACCAAAATTTTACTAGAACTTAATCAAGCACCCATAAACCCTAAAATAAAACTCTATTTTTTAGTTCATTGTCTTCAGTCCCAAAAAACACAACTTCAATAAGAAAAGGCTCCTTTGGTGGGGAGTTAAATATTATTTTTGTCTGATCAGCTCCATCGACCGAATACAAAATTTGCCTGAATTGAGGTCTAGGATAAGAGGAAGGGAACATTGCATGTTTTAGGACAAACTCAGACACAAAAAAATATAGAACTTCTTCCTAAAATGGAAAGGGAATAAACTAAAAAATCTAGAGGATTACCATTGCCTATAGATTACCATTTCATTTTGCTAAACCATTTATATACCAGATCCTTTAAAAGGTTTCTCATTTGTAAGGTAATGCTGATTGCTGGTATTGCATTTCTTTCCTTACGAATGAGGTAGCATGTGTTTTGTAGTTAGAATGGCACCATAGGATCTAGATAACAATTAAGCAACCGTATGTCTCTCAACCAGTCTGTCCTAGTAAGAACTCTCACTTTAATGTAAGAGCTTAAATAAAGCTATATATATATGTATATATATATATATGTATATATATGTATATATATATATTCTTAAGCTGAATACAACCACATAACCAAAGAATATTTATTATAGTTATGAAAACGAACTAAGTTCATAAGAGTTTCAATGAATAACCAAGCAGCAGAAATGGCACTGTTTGCAGATTAACAAAGCAATTTCCAGACCAACTTTATATGTCTCGATATAGTGAAGGGCCAAAATTTCTTGATAAGCCACTTCTAAAGACAGATTTTATTGATGACTACTCTCTGGATGTAAAGGTATTTGCTGTGACAGAATGCCATCGCAACCTTGATGATTAGCATACAGCATACTTCTCCATATCTGACAATAATACGAAGTCAAATGATTGGGCGTAGCTCTCCAGTTTGCAGGGCAAACTTTCGGTGTTGGGATAATATAGAATGCACCATAATTTCCTTAGTTCTCGATAAAATATCAATCCCATTGGATGATGCAAGTTTCTTGGTTGCACGAAGTATAGTTTGCAGGATTTGAAGTGGATCACCATGACTGACAACAAGGACTGTGCATCTGCAAATGGAAATGTTCATGACAATTAAATCATGATCAACAATATAGTATCACAACAAGAGCATGATCAACAATTAAATCATGATATAAACATGGGAAAATAAAAGAGAGCTCGAGAAAGAAATATATATATATATATATATATATATATATATATATATATATATATATATATATAACAAAATAGTATAAATCTAGAATTCCATGTTGTATAGCCTCCATAATGCTCTAATCTAAACTCTTATTGTTCAATTGCTTAGCTAACCAAAACTCTAAACTAGATGCAGATGAGGCACTTTGAGATTTGCATTTATGCAGACGTGGCATGTTATTGGGATAGATAATAAAAAATGCAGTTGTCTGCTTATAATCCATTGAAGACATTAATTCCATTGATAGGAAACCCAACAAAAAGAAATATGACCAACCTAAGTGTCTTCAAGTGAGAACATGGTTTCTTTTTAAGATGCAGTACATATAAATCTCTTTATGGTCTAAACCTTGTTTAATGGAGAAAATAGATATAATAGATATAAAAAAAGAAATAAGGGTAACTACTCAGATGAATCACAACATGACAACTGGAATCATACTTCAGCATTCTAGGGCAGTATAATTATCTAGAGTATAACAACAAATATGTCTCTTATATCAATGATAATTCCCCAGATAGGAGATTGAGTCCTCAGTTGTACCTAAGTAAACTCAATCCTGATGAACTGAGCTAAAACAGGAATTCAGGAAAAAAACTAAGCTCAAACAAGTTGATAGTTTGGTACCCAACTTTCAATAGATTTCTGCTTCTTCTTGGCTGCTCATTGCAACATGTCTAGGCAGAGAAAGTACGAAGAGGAGAAATTTGCAGTTGACTAGTACTCACATGTAACATATGCCAGTTTTAGTTGGATGTGTGTGATAGCAAATGTATCAAGAAAAAAATTCCTCTTAAGAAAAAGATTTCTCCAACAGGAATTAAACATATCAGACAATCTCCTTGCCCCAGATATGATCTAAATATAAAAGTTAAAGATTTCTATGAGAAACATGAGACACTAATCTGGCGCTAGAAAGTAGTTTTATGATTTGGTACATAATTGAAAATTCAACTTGGTTGATATCAAGGTATGCAATACCGTATCGTACCAGTGTTTCGAGGTTGACTCGGTACACCAGGGTGTACCGAGCGGTACATCAGAGCATACCGAGCAATACATCAGAGCGTACTGAGTGGTTTTAAATATTTCTTCCTCTTACTGTAGCATTGTAGCACTGAAGCACATTCCGTCCGATAGCGGACGGTCCACGTACCGGTACGCCATCGGACCGGTATGTACCACCCGTACCAGCAATACTATTCGAAATTGCATACCATGGTTGATATAACGCTCCAGAAGTAGACTCAACAACTCAACTAGGAAACAGGAATAATACTGGAAAGTATTCAATGATTGATTGCACATTTATGCTATGATCGTTGGTTTGTAGATTTCCATAAGCATCCATTTCTTGCTCACTGTATGAAACCAGGCAGCAGATCATTATTCAGACACAAAATTCATTTTACCATAAATAGTGCGCTTATTTTGTTTATGTGACATTAAAGATGTGACTTAGCAGCAATCAGGCCTTGTAATTGTTACAGATCAGCTAACAGAAATATAGTTCACATAAGCGTCGCTGAAACATCAAATCATAAGAACAGCGTACTTAACAAGGTAACAAGATGAATGTAAAATGATAACCACAGACATTAGCACAATATGGCAGGTACACATACATACCCCTGAAACTCCGCCTCTATTGCTGCCAGAGCAACTGCAAGTCGAGAGACAACATCTGCAACACTTTCTCCACCTTCAGGTGGCAAGAAAGGATCCTTCTCATCTAATGACCATATCTCTGCATACTGAAAATTTTTGCCAAAACAGTTGTTTCAATAATAAAAAAGTTATTTCAGGCATCTAGTTAGGTAGAGTAATGAACTCCATAATAATTGTTCGATTTTGTTGACAATCAATGATATAATAAATTAATTATTGATTAAACAACAAAGAGTAACTTAATTTTACAAGGTTTCATATTAAGAGGACTATACATTTAAAAGCCTCCTTAAAAATAACAAGATTATTCCAAGACCACAAAGTATAAGAAGATACACTGAAATGACCAACTCCTTTTTGAGATTTTAGGCAATGGTATTAACAATTGACAACCAATATGAACTTTCAATAGTTCCTCCAGAATGGGGGTTTTAAAACTATGGAAACATGAAATGCACAGAAACAAAGAAGGCTATTTATTTGTTCTTTCCTTGCTCCCATGAGGTATGCAAAATGTTGATATATTTGTCGAAGTTATAACTTTAATTGACACTCAAATTCATGTATCATACTATTAAGACAAAAATGCTATACAAGATGCCTCATTTTGCAAGGCTGGTTTCACATAAATCTGATATACCCATGTCTTCACCTAGAAAAACATTATAGTTAGAGAGAAACTTACTTTATCATGAGATAAGAGCTCAAATGATGGTCCAAAGTAACGCTCTCGAAGCTCAAGCATTGCCTTCAGGGTGAAATAATTACAAAAAGATATCAGCAAAACCAAAAGAAAATATGGTGATAAAAATTCTAACAAGTTCATACATGATAAAAAAATCACAATTTCTAGTACATTTGAGAAAAGCACAGAAATGACCAATGTCTACCCTCCCATCAATGTTTTCTATAAACATCAAGCGACCAGGAGTTTAGTAGTACCTAATTATATTTATATATACCTTTGGTGCTGCATGAAATAGAATTCCATTTAATTAGGGCTAATTAGCCCTAACAGAAATGAAATTCCTAGTGTTAATTAGGTACTGCTGCAATATTCAAAAATTTCAGGTATCATCATATTTCTAAGGTCCTAAGTACTTGATTGGCTTCAACCTCTGTTTGCAACTTTAAAGAGTTACTATTTAGTGTTTTCTTCTTATATTTTGTATATCTAACATTTAGTAAATGTTATTACTATTGGTGGAATAGTACCGAGGACTAATGATTCCTGAACCAAGGTATATTTAGATAACCACATAGCACAAATAACCATGTAGCAAAATGTGTAGCATGGCATACATAGATTCAACAGGAAAGTCGTAAGTGGCAAAATGTGTAGCATAATCTGCTGTGCTAACTATGACATTGCATTGGATGACTATTGTTCTAATGCAGTTATCTCCTTGAAAGCACTAAAGTTTACCATGCTAATTGTCCAACAAGCTTGAGGAATTAAGTCTCTTTTTCTGTTCAACTACAGATGCTTCTTTCACCTACTGTACGAAAGCCTTTCAACTGAAGTACATGATATTAATGAGTGTCAAGATAATTAAAGCTCTGTAAAGCTTATGTGAAATTAACAGAAAGGTAAATATATAAAATTCTTAATGTAGGTCTAAATTATATTTCAGGAAAACATGCAGTGAATGCAAGTAAAAATGACAAAAAAAGGGGGGCCTATAACAATAAGGATTATTTTCATCCATTTGAGTCTTTTTCCAACAGTGTTTTAGATGGAGAAACAGAAATGTAGTTTCCTCCCGGGCATATGTATAGATCATTAGAATGAAACCATGTGTCTTGTCATCACTGAAATTCATAATCACAAGAGACTCCTTGAAGCTTAAAGCCTACGCTGCAAATATACATGCAAACATCGTGACCTCAGATAGAAGGGTTTACCTTACACTGACAACTGTCAAATGAGATGCCTAAAACATCAGCAACCACTTTAGCAGTATCAGTAGTTCTCGAGAATGGAGAATAGCATATTCGAACATTTTCTAGAAGAATCTTCTTCTCGTCGATTTCCTGCATAGAAATCTATCATTGAGCACAAACATATCAAATGGATATCAAGAAGAAAAGGTGCAAGGCCAATAATTGCACAAAGTAAAGGAGTTAGTACATGTCTATTAAGTTTTTCATTAGAAAGCACATCTTTTTCTGTAAAGGTTATTACAAGTTCTAAGGTTCCAACTATCAGGGCTTGCTACATGGAACTTTTCCTGCCATGGAGCTTTGTTAAGGATGATACAGTGAGAAGGAATTATCTGATACGAGGCTGACGAGGAGGAGAAAGCATGCCAGTCAAGATGGCTTGCATGCCTACCTTTTTTTTATATCAAAGTATTTTAAACTGGATTTGTTTTTGCTATTCTATTCTACTGGCACAACAGACATAGATGAACCTTCAGGGCAATTCAGTTGCCACACCCATGTTGTTGAGACTTAAATCCTTAGTTCTAAGCAGGAATTGAAGACCACAGTAAGTTTAATTGCATGTCGTAATAGTTCAGCTGTTTACAAAAACCTATGTTAAATAGACAAAAGAAAGGTCACGTTTTAAAAGATCCAAACCTTCAACAGCAACTCTCCAGCCAATCGTGCTTGGTTGAAACCTTCAGAAGCTAATCCAAACTTTTCAAGTGTGCCGTTCTCCTGATACAGAAAGCATCAACTTAAAAATAAAAACCTTCAGAAAAAGGGTAATACGTCATGGGAGTATTAGGCTGTTAACTCAGATGCATGGATAAGTAGTTCACACCTGTATGCACATAGAAAGATACATGAGAATTGCTGTGTTAAAAAGTCTGAAATTTGTCTTATGAGCTTTAAATGGAATATGGATACCGGAGGTGAGCATGAACTAAAAGGTGTTTTTTTTGGTTTTTTTTCATGAGTACAGACAACAAGCACCTCACATACATCAAGAAAAAAGCCTGCTCCATCATGCAAAGAGACCAAGCAGAGCACCAGATGCATGTAGGTTGTTGTAGTTCTATTAAAAGAAAAAACACTGAGAAAAGAAAAATGGACCCTCTCATTTTAACTAATATCCATAACAAGTTTGTTGCTTGGCAAGATAAAGAAAATTGTTTCACTGTCACCTTGTGGGCGAGGCATGGAGCATATGAAAACATGCCTCTGTCATGGACACCCGACTCGACTCACAACAAGATCATCAAGATCCGATTAGTTTAAGTAGCCACAAACTTGGAACACGATAATCTCGAGAATGATGCCTAGCATACACTTCAAGGAAGAAACAAGATGGAAACTTCGCTGCTTTAACATCCGTAAACTGAATAGATTGGGAAGCAAAGCTTCCTCCCGACCACATTTCTACTAGGATTAGAAGGAACTCATCGGGAATCATAATAAAATCAAGAACCTCGCCTAAATCCATTAGCAGAACAATTGTTCACCGGGAAACAATGGGCAATGGTCAGCCGATGCCTAAATCAACCGGCTCGGAAGGCGAAATCGAGGGGGAGAGGATACCAAGGACGAGACGATGAGGCCCTTCTCGTTGGGGACGCTCTTCCCGTGTCTCAAGACCCAGTAGCTATTGCGAAGGAACAGCGGCGTCTGCTCCATCTCCCTCCGCGAGCCCTAGAAGAAGAAGAAGCACGAGAACGAGGAATCCAAGCCTCCTTATCGCCGCACAAAATTAAATGAAATATCCATAAATAAAATATTTCAAACCTAAAAGCATACACGATTTGATGGTTTCGAATCGATTCGTTACGATAGTTCGATTTCGAGTCCCGTTATATAAAATCAAAGCCATCTATTTTAGTTTCGACTCGATAAAAGAATAGGTCTATTCCAATAGCATTAATTATATATTATTTTCTCTCTAATTTAATTATTTTAATAGTTCTATTTTTATATTTTTAAAATTTTAAAATTTATATTAAAAAATAAAAAAATATTTAATTTTATTGATAAAAATATCGTACGTAACTTAATGATAAACTGAAGTGTGTTAACACATACTCAATGGTAAAAAAGAAACGAAGTTAAATATTTTATTTTTATAAATATAAAAAAATTTATCTAAATATAAGGATTGAAATACTAAATATCAAGGTCTGTCGTACCGAAGCGTACTACCCATACCGGACGGTACGTACCGATCCGATAGATTATCGGTATGCAGATCTCTCGGTACCGCTATAGTGCTACAGTACTATACCGTAGCACTGCTACAATGAAAAAAAATAAAAAAAATATTCGGTACATTAGGACGTATCGTTCGGTACACCCTGATGTACCGCCCGGTACACCGGTACCGTATCGTACCAAACCCGGGTCGAAACGTCGATACGATACAATACAACGAACCTTGCTAAATATAACTAATTATATGAGATAATATATATAATTAATTTATTCTAACTTGATAAATTAATTAACAAAAATAAAATAAGTGATTTCATTGGAATCCAAAATCAGATTAGTCAAATTTGAATAGAAAATTAAAATTATCTGTAACTAATATGATTTTAATTTTAGATTAGACAAATTTTGGTTCCATCACGATTAATTTTGGTTTCATCATGAGCCTTATTCGTTAATCAATCGATCAGAAAAGTAAGTGGATGCAATCAACATCTTCGCAAAGCAGCTCAAACTATTCCATTTTCCAGCATGCCAATGATAAAAACGAAAAAGGAATGAGATATGAAACATGTCTTTGAGTGCACTCACTCCATGCAAACATGTTGCCTGAAGGAAGAAGATAAAGATGCATGCAGTGTTCATCTCTGCAATCTTGTAGTGTCATAGTGTGTGCGTTTATTTGACTTCACCGAGGAAAGACATGTTTTTGTGACCTGCAAATCTAACACTTAGCCACCATATCGACAGATCAAAACTCAACCCTCCTGTTCGCCGTGTCCCGTGCGACGGTCAACCACGTACAGGTACGACGATGTCTACTTCTCCTTGGATTTACAGCAGCAGCAGCGATGGCCGAAAGCCCATGCACTCAAGGAAGACGAAGCACGACGACACCTCTAGCGGTATGGTGACTTGCGAACAAGCATCCCACGGGGCTTCAGCTTCAGCTTCCTCACGTAAACTCGTTGAAACAGAAGGCCTGCTTCGTCGGAAGCAGCTTGTCGCTTCTTGACGAAACGCCGAGCATCTTCTTGCATGCAGAAGAAACGTAAGCTCCCAGAGAGAGAGAGAGAAAGAGAGAGATCATTTATGTCGGAGCTTTATGAGATGATCTGAAAAGAAATAAACGAGGGATGATGGAAAGCAAATAGATCGAGAGGTTGGGCAAAAGATACGGGAGCGATGAGGATGTGATACGGCAAGGATACGCTGGTTGTGTACGGCGGCCAGAACTGCTGCTGCGAGCCGCAGCTGACAGAGCCAATGCCATCATACCAACATCAGATCACACATGGAGATCTCTAGGCATTGATTAGATGCATAGATTGACGCTGATGACTGAGCTAATATAGGTAAGGGGGAAGAGTACAGCAGGAGGGCATCATAATTACGGCCAGCTCAAGATCATTAAGCCCTGTTCCTGCCCATTGGCTGCCGCATACCATTCGACCATCCCCCAGATATTTCCAGATCAAAGAAATTAATTACTGACACCGTAAATATGTTTGCACGCCATAAAGTTGCTCAGGGAGATCAAACAAAGTAGCCGTTACAAGGTGCAGGATGATAAAGCTGCTGGCTTTATAGCTATGCTTCCTGCCATGGGTTTATGGCCTGCTTAGATGCGGAAGGGGAAGGGACAAGGTCTTCGGCTTGCTTGCTAACTTCGCCCAAGTAAGATAATGGAGATGGAGGTCCAGGAGAAGCTTTATCCTGCTCCGCTCCATTCCCATGAGGAGGTGGTGAGGGATAGCGTGGGCTTCATGGAGAGCCTGCGCCGGTTCCACTCCTCCATGAGCACCAAGTTCATGTACGCAGCCCCTTCACAAGCTTTCTCTTGCTTAATCTTTCTTCCTTTAATCCACATGTTATTAGCTTGTTTCATGAAGGGTTCCTGTGATCGGAGGGAAGGAGCTAGACCTGCATCTCTTGTACGTGGAGGTGACTCAAAGAGGTGGCCTCGCGAAGGTTGATCGGTTCTGTGTCCCTTTATGATCGACTCATACTGATTCCAGCGCTCGGATTGAAGTGTAACGAGGTGTTGTGTTGGGTCTGTGACTGATGGAAGTAGGTGATCGAGGAGAAGAGATGGAGGGAAGTGATTGCGGCATTCAAGTTTCCACCCACCACCACCAGCGCTTCCTTCGTGCTGAGGAGGTACTACCTGAGCTTGCTCCACCACTACGAGCAGGTCTACTACTTCCGGATCCAGGGGCCTCTGGTTCCCCCGGCAGGTGAGATGTTGCTGATCTTGATCTGTGACACGAGCAAGATGGATCATGTTCCATGGTGTTCGCAGCTTCTTCCCAAACCAGGGCAACTCCCAGCAAGCTTGACCACAGCGTCGTCGTCTCCGACTCCACCATGCAGACCCCCAAAGCTCGGAAAAGAGCGCTTCCTGAGCCACAGAGCAAAGGTCAGTGAGATCACTCTCAACTATCCTTCTATCTTGGGGAGAGAGAGAGAGAGAGTAGGTCATGTCATCCTTCTTCTTCTTCCATAGGGCCTTACAATTTCACGGTTACGGGGTCGATCGATGGGAAGTTCGAGTATGGATATATGGTGACGGTGAAGATAGGCGCCGAGACACTGCGAGGTGTGCTTTATCGTGTCCAGCAAGAACAGCCTTCGGCAGCGTCTTCGTCCTCTTTGGCAGCAGCAGCAGCAGCAGCCGCCGACACTTCTCACGCCGCTGACGTCGCCGCCGTAACAAGAACAAGGCGTAGGCGGAGGAGGGGGTGGAGGCGCCGCGACCCCGCCCACCCGAAACCAAACCGGAGCGCCTACAACTTCTTCTTCGCCGAGACGCACTCCAAGCTGAAATCTCTCCACCCTCACAGGGAAAGAGAGTTCAGCAAGATGATCGGGGAGTCCTGGAGCAAGCTCAGTGAAGAGGAAAGATTGGTGCGTTGGCCTTCTTCTCTGATGGCTTCATATATACTGCCATGTACCATCATCATCATCATCATCGAGTGCCTCGCATGTTGTGTTCCTACTCTTTCCCAGGTATATCAAGATTATGGATTGAAGGACAAGGAGAGATACAAGATGGAGATGCAGGAATACAAGGAGAGATTGAAGCTTGCGCAGCCAAAGGAAGTGACGGTGGCAAGGGCTGAGCCATCATCAGAAGTTGTAACTGAAGAAGTGAAGGAATCAGCTGATGGGCATTAAATATGTAAGACAAGCTTAAAAGATGTATGCAATGGATGCATTTTAAGGTAGATCAAGATACCATGTTTTGGTGAGAGGTTTCATCTAAAGGTCAAGGATGGTACCAAAATCTAAGTCTTTGAAGATTAGCTAACTTGAGAGCTGCTTTTTCTAAGCTTCCATGAAAGATTAGTAGCATTGGCTAGTAAATCTTTAAGATCTATATAAATATTCTCGAGGAAGCAGGGAGGATCTCAAGTCACAGCTGAGGATGTGTATGAACTGTTGTGCTGAATCTGAGAAAGTATCGAATGATGTTAAGCTCATGGTGGTAATCATTAATATTCCAAAAGAACAGTTTAGAGCTTCTGATGACTCTTTTAATGTTATTATCAGAAAATCCAAGTATTCTTGAGACACATGAAAGGGTGTTGATCCGTAGATGGAGTCCGAGTATTTGTTACAGTGTAGAGTCATCGTGATCCGTAAAGGGTGTTGATCCGTAGACCTCAATCTCGAGTGAGAAAAGTTATAATATCTCAATTAATTTCATATTAATTTCACATCAGAAGTCAACAAGATCTAATGAAATTGCTAGGTGAATTAATTTATCAAGCTCGAGTCAGTTAATTAGTGATGATGTTATAATGTCTCGATGTAAGATTAATCGGGATGTTATAAAAAGTAGTCTATCGAAGTTCTATTCGATATGATATGTATTGATATGTTACGTAAAGGTGAATCGGTCGATATGTCTCAGTAACGAACAAAATCTGAGACGATATCGATCAGTACACTTTGGTACCAATCAAAACATTGGTATCGTCCCGTAGAAAATGATCCGTTATCTCGATATCTTTTCGGATCAGTACGTATTCTTCGTATCGGATGGTATTATCTCTATTTACTTCTGTTATTTGTTTTACGAAATCATCCTTCGTCTCCTTCTCATAATGTTGCTTTGTTACAAGGTCTTGCGATAGAACGAAGACTACCTCCGTAATAGAAAATAAGAGTATCATATATAAAAAATAAAAATAGAAATATCTTTTGAAAAAACACAAAAACAAAGTTTTAGGAAGATCATCTTTGTATAAATATTGTGTCTATTATTTTTTGAATTTATATTTTTTTATTATTGATTACCTTAATTTTCTTCTCCCACGTGGAAGTTCTTGAAATATATTTATTGAAGTAAATACGCATGCGCATAAATATGAATTGAATTCTAATCGCATTAAAAGTATCAGAATCATAAGATATATATATATATATATATATAGAGGACCATATGGGCTTTTCCTGCAGTCGCCCCACGAGACGGCCCGATCTCGGCTTGTCGACTAGTCACACGGCAGGCCAATCAAGCCGGCGGAGCGCCGCGCATGTCGAGCACCTTCTTCCACGACGGGCGGGCCGAGATCTCCTCCCACCACCTCGCCACGTTCTTCCTGGAGGTGAGCAGCTCCGCCTTGTCCGTGGCGCTAACGATGTAGTGGGCATTGGGGAGGTGGCAGAGATCCGCGAGCGAGAACTCGTCCCCCGCCAGGAACCTGCTCTCCGCCAGCCGCCGCTCGTACACGCCGAGCACCTTTCTCAGCTTCGCTTCGTTCTCTCTGATGGCCGCGGGGTCCTGCTTCAGCCTCATGCTCGGCGCGAACACCAGCTGGAAGACCAAGACGGAGGTGGGGGGATTGAAGCTATGGGCCTCGGCCTCCACCCACTGGTCCACGCGCGCCCGGTCGGCGGCACCGCCGCCTTCTCGGCCGAGCAACGACCGGTTGCCTTGGCCGGCGAACTTGTCGCAGATGTAACGACAGATGGCCCGCGACTCTGCGATGAAGGCAGGTGACGGGTTAGGCTTACAACTACGGATGAAAAGGGATTGGATGTATGAGCGAGCGAAGAGGAGCGTTCACCTACCGAAAAGGGTGGTGCCGTCGCCGTCTTGGAAGGCTGGCACTTGGCCGAATGGCTGTTGCAGGGGGAGGAAGAGAAAGCATTGTTATCACGCAGTCGAAAGAGAAGAGGAGAGAAGAAGAAACCTGGAGCTTGAGGAAGTCAGGAGACTTGTGTTGGGCTTTGGGGAGGTGGATAGGGAGGAGTTGGAAGGGCATCTCCTTCTCTAGGAGGCAAGCCATGACTCTCGACACGGCCGTCGACATGGCCGGCCCGTACACCTTCACGCTCCCCATCTCTCTCTCTCTCTCTCTCTCAAGAAGGAATTCTGGTGGGGATTCGTGCCTATTGATCTTGAAGAGTGATTGGAGAGAGAGATGAGGATGATGCGGGGGAGCTGTGAAGAGTGAGGAATAGCGCACGTCGTCTCCTACGTTGCAGGATGGTGGCCACAATTCACCATATTAGATGGCTAAGAAGTGTCCTGTATTATTATTATTATTTATTTAAGGGTCTTACACACATGATAAGTATATATATGCCTTCTAGGTTTTAATATTAAACATATGTTAGTAAAAGATCTAAATTTATGGAATTTAACCCATATAAATTAAATTTGACGTAATTTTACACTTACCTGTAACATAATCTTTTTCATCCGAATTTGAGATCGATTTTAATGATTTATAGAAAATTTGAGATCAATTTTAACGATTTATAAAAAGTATTCTGACAATGAATCCCATCTTGCCAGTTGGTCACATGAGGGCGATAACATGAAAAAAGTAAGTCAAGTCACCCCATATAGGATAGTGACATGGATACAATTACTACCTGTCAAACCCCACGGATGACAATTCACAAGAGGCCACTTGGACCGACAAAGTCAATCTCCATGGACAGCGATGTACGAGCGACCATTCAAGTCTACCTCCCCTCGATCGACCCCCGTGAACAAAACACTAGGGGTAAGGCATTACGATCGCTACAGGCCTACCGCTCCCATGGACGGAACGCTAGAGGGATGGCATTATAGCCATTACAAATGATTCCCTCGACTAAACAATTATAAAAGCCAACCCCCGACATCAGCCCAAGGGTCAGATATCCTTGACAATAACCCCTTTATACTACATATCACCCCAAAGCTAATTTGAGTGTCGAAGAGGTCGGATTAGAATGCACACTCTACCATTGACCTTTGTGCAAAAACCCAACGACGAGCCAGATTCCACTTAGGCCCAACCTTGGGCCCACCTCGAACACTCGAACTTGGACTCCACCCGAAGATCACCTCGAAGCCGCCCAAGATCAACGGTACTCTCCCCACAGCAATGATGTTACAATTTTGTTATTGTAGTAGTAGTATGTATGTTATTAGAAAAATCACATATATGTTCTTCCAAAAGAAAATTTAATAGACTAATAACTTCCAAAAAATCTAAATTATCATAAAATTCCTATATATATATATATATATATATATATATAGCTAACACTCGATATAAACACCAAAAGAAAACCAATACTTAAGAACAAGCAGAGAGATGTGAAGGTATAGAAGGTTAAATATGCAACAACGGAGGCAAAATATGTATCAGTCCTATGCATCACATACTAACAAAGAACAAAACACATACAGGTAAGTCTAAGAAAAAGAATTGCACCTCTATAATTAAGAACCAGAGAGGAATACAATACAAATTATACACAGTACAGTTTTAGTTTATTTACGACCGCTATCAATGATGCCATTGTTTATCAATTCATAGACAACGGTAAAGATTTAGCGGCCACGATCTAAGAATGGAGAGAAACCAACCTGATGGATATTCCATGAGCCAATCGTCCGATTCATCTCCCACCTGTTCGACAGTTCAAATCCGATTAACCGAAAACTTTTTTGAGGCTGAGGTAGGAAATTTAGGCACACAGATTCAGTGTTTGATGGTAAACCTCTTTAGCAATAAGTTGTAGTATCTGTAGTATTTCTGAGAAATCAGGCCTGTCAGTTGGATCTTGCAGCCAACAGTTCTCCATCAGCTCAGCAAGCTTTGGATGAGCATTCTTTGGGATGGTAGGTCTCAAGCCCTGTAAAGAAAAAAAGGAAATGGAACCACATGTACTACCTGTTGCTGAAACAATGTAAAGAAACATGACATACAGTGATGACTAGTTTTCGAAAAATATGATTATATATATCATAATTTCATAGATGGACATATATACATGAAGGTTTGGTACTGATATAAAGATGCAATTCTTAGGGTACTTTTCCTTTAAGAAAATGCCTAAGCAGCTTTGCAATTAATTTTAGTGTTTTGATTAGAAATTACTAATGAAACGCTTCTGAACACATCACTTGTATTCTCCACACTGACTGAAACACATAAAGAGCCTTATCTGGAATTTTGTGAGCAACTGTTTGTTGAGTGATATATGGTGAAGGAAAAATCTTTAGTGTGAAAGGGGAACAAAGGGGTTATGACTGTTGTTTTCTGGTAAAAATAAAAGGATACACCTATGTGAATGGTACTTTCTAATTTTTTTTCCTTAAATAAGCTTTTATTTCTTTATAAATATTTGAAGTTTTGTCATAAAATTAGCACTTGCACTTTCAAACAAGCTATGGAGTTCATGTGATTATTTCTTCAAACCTAATGAAAGTTACAAGTACAATTCCTAATAAGATGGATTAATCATACAGTCGTCCTATTGCACCCTGCTCTTTTCAAGATACCTCATATAAGGGAATGCATATGTATCAGATAGTATTGTGCTCCCATGTATGTGTTTCATAGGAATACATAATTTATGCCCTTCAGGAGAAGAGCGAAGAGATTTTTTTTTATTGTTTCAACCAAGGTTTAATGTATCATTTATACCGGTCACTGCAGGGCGGTACTTACAGCAACAGTCAATCTATATCAAATTATTTCATCTAGCTTGGTCTCATATGGTTTGTACCTTCCGGGTAAGTTTACCATACAGGATTTATAGGGTGGTAAATAGATCAAAACTGAATTGTCCCAGATGGAAAGTTTACTGTTCAATTCCCTCTCTCTTTGATCTAGGAGGATACTGATCAGTCTTGAGTCAGTACATTGATTTGGACTGGTACCATATTGATCCAACCACCAGCCAGTTTCGGCACCTAAACCTTGGTTTCAACCAAGTGTCTAATATTTAAATGCTTCAACCGAAGAGAGGACTATTTCTACAGCAAATCACATGGTTGATATCACAAAATTAAAGCCAAACCTTTAATCGTAAAAGTTGGCAGTGGTGGCAGGATGCCTTAATAGTATACCTTCTTTTTTTCTGTAGTACGTTAATAATATATTTGTGATGAAAGAAAAAGGATACATGACGAATTCAATGCTTCTTATGTATGAGTACCGTAGATACATTATTTTGGCCATGCAAGTGAAATTGCAGACGAGCATACCTTTTGAACCACGCCAACTGCTGCTTGGAGTGGAGTCAAGTTTTCATATGGGAGCTGGACAGAGAAACAGAATATACACAATAAACTTCATAAATATTTTAAATTTGGACAAGGCGAACAAATAAAAGTTTATACCACACATGTTGAAGTTACCTTAGCTGTAAGAAGCTCCCACAGTACAATTCCGAAGCTAAAAACATCAGC
This sequence comes from Musa acuminata AAA Group, assembly GCF_036884655.1. Classification (NCBI taxonomy): domain Eukaryota; kingdom Viridiplantae; phylum Streptophyta; class Magnoliopsida; order Zingiberales; family Musaceae; genus Musa; species Musa acuminata. Next base: position 3,663,157 of record NC_088338.1, on the reverse strand, counting down.
TTTGTGATCATAGGGCTTGTGTTCTATGACCTACATTTTGAGTTAATAAGGAAGGAATTCGTGGATATGTTGGAGATATGAAATACAAAAATTCAAATTTATGGAACCACAAAATGTTTGAGGAACAGCCACCCAACAGTCAAAGAACTAAAACTAAGACAAGGTATTTTATTCAGGGAATCAAGAAAAACCACATAAAGATGCTTAATCCTGTTACAAATGCAGCATTAAGATAAATGAATAGCTAAGCACAATTCCATCACAATATACAGAGAGTATGTTTGAATCCATAGTATCTCGTGTATGTCTCCATATTTTACATCTACAATAGCTTAATTGCATGTGTAGGAATTTTCCTTCATCGTTGTAAAGAAAAGTAATAATAATTCTGATGCTAGTAAATCCCACAGCTTTAGCAGATTTCTAAGCCTCATTCATATGCAAGAGTGCTCAAACAGTGAGCTACTACGCATGCTTGCAAGGGTGGTTATAGATTTTTTGGGAATTGGATTCTCACCTGTGTTTTACTCAAGCTGACATTTGTGCTTCATGTGGCTTATGTGAGTGCTACGCCGAAGGTTGGAAAAATCCACTATCAATACACTTAAATCCCACAGCTTCAGCATATGATACAGTTTCGTTCATCTTCAGAGCAAAGAGAACTCAATTCGTGGGGCAATGAACCTATTTGAAGTGGTTCGTTTCGTACAAGAGGAACCCATGTATGAACAAGGATTGATTTTACTTCCGCACCTACCTACCCTAGGTTGGGGGTAGGTCCGCTAATATTATCTCCTTTGAGGGTAGTTGCTTCGATGCAAATCTCTTGGCTGTCTACGCATCACTCTACCTTTATCACTGAGAGGTAGTTTAGGGGTGTTGTCTAGGTTAGATGCCTCAAGCTTGTCCAAGTTTCATCATGGCCATGGACAGGTCACCTAGTTCAGGTCCATAAGCAATAATGATGGTACCATGAAGAATGAAGACTCGCTTCCGCTATTGCTCTGGTGGGTTCCTTAAACAAATCATTGCTGTGAAATGCCAGCTCATTCTACAAGAAGTATGCAGTTGAAGATCCCATTCTCCTATCATAGCTTGCGAACTCACATTGCATATTCTATTTCACTTCTGAAATAAGGGGTTCTTTTTACCTTCCCCTTGCAGTACTCTATTGTTAGGTGGTCATTGTTGATTCACGTGGGATTCCAATTGCCCCATGCTACTTCAATCAAAGAGTCAGCTAGTAATACGTTCAACTTCTGGAGTTCGCTATCTAGGATAATAACATTTATTTCATGCAGCAATACAATGCTTGTACTCTGGTTTTCATAGTTCGCTGATTCGAATCCAGATCAATCGATCTGGCTTGAGATCACTCCCTCCTAAATCTTGATCTTGAAACATATTGGCACCTTTTTAGCAATGTTAAAATGAAGTCATCTTAATATGCAAAGAAAAAAACTCACAGTGTATACTTATCATGTTACAAGTTAAAAGGAAACTTTATCGGTTTCTGTTTGTTGAAGTCTGGTTCACCAAAAGTCTATGAGGTGAATTGCCCTTTGTATATTGTAATTATTACACAATATTCTGATGTTGTGCATGCAATTATTATAAGTCATATTTTCTATCACAATTTTTTATTATATGTTTATGAATTGAACAAAAATAGACATCTAAACACTTGCTGAAACTTTTACCCGAAGCAGAATTAATTTTGAGCCATAACCTAATACAGCCAACCAACACCAGAAAGAACATAGAACTATAGTTAAGCATATATGCAAGGCTTCCTAGCAAAATACCATTTCAGATTTGTAGAATAACTCAATTTTTTTGACATGAAAGAGAAAAATAAATCAATTAACAAAATTAGGTGTGATAGTTATGTATCTAAACAGAATATAAAATGAACAAAGTTGCAATGTCAATTCTCCTAAATGTCAATGCATATATTTGTTGGCACATATGTTGATTAATAGGTGCACAGTGCCGCTAATGTTCTAAATATCTTCAGATAGTCATGGTGTCCACTCCGAGTATTTGAGGTAAAAGACATCAAGAAGTAAATAAAAATGTTGGAGGACAGTAAATTACCTCAGGAGCCATCCAGCGGTATGTTCCTGTTTCAGCAGTCATAACTCCAGACTCAGCTTTAACACGTGCAACACCAAAATCTGCAACCTTAACAACCTGCCAGAAGAATAAGTTGATTAGTTACTTCTAAGAAAATAAGGTACAGAAGTAAAGCAATGCTTTAGATTGATACAAAGTTACAAGGGCTGAAACATTAGGAGAGATATGGCAAAGCAGTAACTTAAACAGCTAAAACAATCACCTAGACATAACAGGTACATTAAGTGTTGATATGGACATTAAACTAAATGAAGGAAACTAAGTTATGTTTTGCTGAAAAATAAGGGGAAACACATTAGATCAATAATATACATAGATAAAATATTTATTTACATACAAACAATAGCATTGAATATTACAGCTAATGCATCAGAAAGCAACAGGATATACTTGGTGTGCCATGCTCCATTGATATTAATGAAGTAGCTCTACTGAGGTGCCTGTGCAACTGATTGGTTGTCAAATGGGACTATAGGAAGATATGCAGGATGGCCTAACAAGAACAGGTAAATATAGCAAGGTGTAGGTGTTACATTTTTATATTTAAGATACTTGATATCATACCTAGGTGGCGCACCATAAATGTATAAATTAGATACACAAACTAACTATAAAATTGAAGTAGTTAACTCCAACAAATACAGATGTCATGTGGATTCTACTGAGGGAGTTCGTTGATATGGATCCCAAAATTGCTGATTTATACACTAAAACTTCAAACAACGTTACTGCAAGAAGTCGTTCACCAGAACAACTAACCAATCCGACCTACAGCAAGATATATGACCAAAGATCACCCATCATCTCACGTTTCTATTAAGAAAATAATCATGTGTCCATGTCATGAATTCTACTTTTCTTGCCCATAAACAAACATAAATTTCCAAGTTAACGTACAACCAGATTGTTCTTGATCTGCTGGAGAGTATTTGTATGATATGCTAAATGTTAAGCCTGGATGTTTTACTCAACCTGATCATAGCATAAAAGACATCAAAATATTTGAGTTACTGCTCCAAATAACTCAGGAGACTGTCCACTGGCTCTTCTCCACCTAGGCATATTTTACAAACATGTGCTAAACCAAGGTAGAGAGCTACACAGATGGGGCCCATAAACTCACATTTGGTATTAAGACTACAAACAGAAGAAATCCAGAAGTTACATTAATGTATAAATGTGCTGAAATTACTTGCCTCATTCTCATCCATCAGAAGATTGGCAGTCTTTAGATCCCGATGGACAATATTATTTTGGTGCAAGTAGTTCATTCCCCTAGATACATCAATTGCTACTTGGAGCAAAGCTGGAAGCTCAAAGACTCCTTTCTGTTTATGAAGAAAGTCATACACACTTCCCCCTGACATAAATTCTGAAAAGAAAAAAGAAGAAATACATAAATGGTGAAATAATTCATAGAAGCTATACATGTCCATAGCCACACATACTCAAGTTTGACGAGATCTTAGTACCTGTAACAATACAGAAGTTAGGCCTAGTACAAGCACCAATAAACTGCACCACATTCCTGTGGTGTATGTTCCTGCAAAATCAGGAGCAGCAAGAGAGACAATCACAAGTTAAGGAAACATTGATAAAAAAATTTAACAATCTCAAGGAAGCCAAGTTACATGTGATTCAGTGTAGGAGTAATAATGTTCAGGGAAAAACATCATTGGGAAAAGGACAAAAGAATTATTTTCTCTCATTGTTTCATGATAAAAGCAAAGGCAAACCTTAAGAATCCAAATTAAAACAAAAACTAAGATTGTAAATAATTTTGGATTGCACTGCATTTGAACTGAATTCATGCATAAATCTAAATGTTGTTTGATGCACACAATTAGTCAACCCAACAAATTATCTGGTTCCTCAATTTAATGATTTTCCTTTCTTCAAAATAGTTATTCCCCATTAGTTGTTTAAAAGGATAACTTCAATTCCATTTGGAATGTCATCCCGATTTCCAATCCAGCAAATTTCGGTAGAGGCTGGGGTGGGGTGCACCAGAGCTTGGGGATCCTACTAATAGAAGCTAGGTAATAATTCAGAAGACTCAGTTTGATACACAAGTTATTGTATGCACAGAACATCCAAATTCTTAATCAATTTTTTGTCATCTCATTGGAAAGCCTATGCTTGTACTTGTATTAGTGCATTTTCATAATAATCAAGTAAATTTTGGAAGCTGTTATATTGTGACTACCAAATACCAAATACATTGCAACAAAAAGCACATACACACAGCATGTGATCACAAAACACAGCCGAATATAGCAGAAGACATCTACATATGTAGTACACTTTGTGTGGAAGTGTAACTAAGCATATACACAAAAAGTACATACACAAAGCATGATAATCATCTACATATCTACAATTTTTGGTAGCACATGTATTCACTCAGGCCATTACAAATGGGGGTCATAATTAGCTCTTATGGCAGGAATGATAATTAGTTAAAAGATTTGAGTATCCTTTACTAACCGCATGATGAAGACTTCCTGTGCAAATTCTTGCTGCATGTCTACATTTACACTCTCGGGCTTTAGTACTTTAATTGCTATGTCCTGGCTATTGTATGTTCCATGATAACTGGAAAAGGATAACACTAGTAATTACATGATAAACATCTTATTAGTTTAACCCAATTCCTCAATTGGTCAACTACTGAAACATACAGATCACCATGTGATCCAGATGCTACTTTATTTCCAAAGTTGAGCTGTTGAAAATCAATCTCCCATACTTCAGTCCCATCTGTTGGTATTTGTACATGGTTAGGCAGAGAGTCGAATCCACACTGTGCATTCTCATTTAGAGGAGACCATGGATGAGACTTTGACCAAGCTTGTCTCTGCAAAGGAAGTTGCCGAACAAATTTAGATATTAACAAAGGAGACATCATAACCAGACAATCTCATGGAGTTGGAGAATTATATAAAAAAGACTATGTATTAGAAGCTACATGAAAATAAAAAACTATGATATATAGAATAATCAACCCACTAAACCACATATTCAGGTTCAGTGCACTATTGTTTCCCTCAGCAATTGTATTGATCATGCATTCATAGATAACAATAGTTACAAATATAAGATCTATTCAACCTCATTATAACAATAGTTACAAATAGCTTCACAAATAATGGGGTCAATGAGGTTTCAAAACAAAGGGAAAAATAGAACTAGAGAAGGAAGCTTACCCCCATCTTGTGAATTTCCTTCTGCAATGAATCCCTAAGCTGCTTGGTTTCCTACAAAATTAAAGAGCAGTAACTAAGCATTCATCTATGACGATTAAAGGAATAAATAATAAAATAAACAACAATTACACAGTGCCTTACAACATGAACTTAGAATAATGACAAGTCGATTAGCATCACATTCTAATAAAAAACAACAAAATACTGTACAATACAGTGAAAATTTTGAACTGCTTTCACAATCAAGCAATAACAATAATAAATGATATGAATTAGACTCATCTTGAAAGTTATTAACTTGTCAAACCCCTAGTAATATATTAAGATATAGATCTAAGGATTCTAGTCAATAACATTTTTTTATACCAATCTCGTAATATATAATTGTTTCAGAAAAAAAAAGTTAACCACAAAATGTTCATTCAAATATTGGTATGAGCCCTTAATAAAATATTTTAAAGAAAAACTAATTTTGAATTGCAGCCTACCAAACACTTGAAAATTCTAGAAATCGATTACTAATGTGAGACTTAGTAGTAGTGCTTTTGAGTCACCAGTTCCCTCCTCACTAACACCAGGAAAATTTAGTTTAGCTCATTGGATTAACTACCACTTAATAGTTCCCATCATATTCACAACCTATATCAATATTTCAGCTATATAGAATTTTCAACATTTATGACTATTTGTAATATCATAGTGCAAGGTCATATCTACCTATGGCTATACATGTGTGGTCAAGAACTCAAGCAGTAAGGGTTCAGTTACATCCTCAAAACTTCAGCTATCCTTAAGAATATGCACCTCTCCAGAACAAACAACAAATACGTAACACCTGCATCAAAGAGTAATTCACATGCATCACACATGCCCGACATTATTTCTACCAACTAATAACCATGTAAATGATTGCAAATATTGTGCATGTATATCCTGATATACAAATAGTAAAATATATAAATCAGAATGTAAGTTATGCAAGTACATAAACTCTTAGAATAAGTTAGTATTCTTCAAGAAGGATACATGACATAAATACAACAGTGCAATTAGGTTTATATGAGCAAAATAGTATAGGATGTACCTCATAAGGCCAACCATCAACAACAAACACATCCAACGAATAACCATCACTTGTTGAAAATGCATGTGCCTCGTGAATGTTTAGGCCAAGCTCCGCGAGCAAAAAGGTCAGCTGTAAGTACAAAAATAAATAGGTTTTAAAAAATATATACTTCACGGGTTCACCCTACAAACAAAACTGAAGAACTAGGTAACGTTTATCTATGATTAATTTATTCAATATAGTACCATGCTATAGCAGCTAAAAACCAGTGGAAAGAAGAATTGTTAAGAGGGATTGTGAAGCATGTAGTTTTCAGTGCTATAAACTCATCCATACAAAGATATATATTCCGATTACAATCGTACAGCACATATACAGTGGAACTATCTGAGAGTTAAATTGAGAAACATGTTCTTAGAACTTAAATATAGATTGGTATGCATACCAATCAATTGCCTTGAAATTTTTTTATAAGTACTGTATTACTCTCTCAAGTTGTATGTTTGCAGAACATTCAACTTGAACATTACATTGTATGCCAAAATATGGCTTCCATCATAAAATGAAAAACCAGATAAATAAGTTCTTATAAGTTCTGAAGCAATCCGTCTGATTCCACGAAAGTCACAACTCGTAGGTTACAAAAGATATTAATTAATTATCCTAATTTAAAAAATCACTGGAAGTAACCAGAGAAAGTCAACAGCCAATTAAACTAAAATAACAAGGCATTGGTTAGTGTTAGAATTATTTTATTGTGACAACTTATAACTGAATAGTTAAAACCAGAGCGACAAACACACAAAAGGAAAAAAGTGTTGCTGAAGAACAAATTCACCACAAGTTTATCTTTACAGAAAAAAAAAAATACAAATAATATCAAAAAAGATGAAATATGCTTTGAAGTCTAGTTCATCAGAAGAAGAAATAGGATGATCTTGTACTCCACCCCGAAAAGACAATTAAGATATATTCAGAATTTTATGCAAAGCTAGACTCTGATAAAGATGCATTGCCTGACAACAGCTTTATCGAGTTAAAACAGCCTCTGAAAGACAGGGCAATGATCGACTCAAAACCATCAAGCTTATTTCATGATTTGAAGAACTATCCACTCACATTCCATCAAAAAGACAATTGAACTACATAGCAAAATCTCTCTCAGTCTGCTGATCATTGCAAGAACCAAATTTGATGACATCAAAAAGGATGGATGATTGTCACCAATGATTTAAATAACGGTCCAATACTAGTTCCAAAAGGCCATCAGACTAGTATGATACAGGTATATCAAATAGTATACCGACATGGACACCGACTTGCATTGTACAGTTTCAGAAATTGGGATTGGGGTTGGGCAGAACTTATGCTGAGATTATTTCACTCAGAACAATCACTCAATGCTGGCTTGACTGAACCGTGCTGATTTCTTCCGAACCTTATATATTTTTCCATACTGTTTATGACTTATCTGTTGTACCACTTGACTTGTTGAAACACTTATGTTGGCCCCTTATAACCACCAATTGTGATGCAGGAAGCTGCCAGGGTAACTACTGGAGTAGCATTAAATACTTGTAGTCACTAGTGAAACCAGTGAATATCATTTTTATGAATGACGAAGCTCTATGCCATAAAGATACAAACCTTGAACAAAATATCACATTGATAAATCATCGGAAAATGACTGCAACAAGCGAAAAGACATTCACTAATTATTCACAGGAGTAGCTTGAAATTGCAAACATGTAGTATGAAAACAATGTACTACTACTAAGGACCAACTGGGATGTAGATAGTTTACCAAACTTAGAAGCTTTGGCTTGTCATGTGTGGAAAAGGTGATTTCATGCAAGGGCCTGTAACAAAATAAGTTAGTATTTTATAGTGCAAAGAAATATGAGATAAATGGCATCGAAAGATATGCACATAGTCTTGTGTTCTTTCAGAGATAATAACATATATCAGGGACACAAAATCTTGGGTCCATGGCTAAAATTTGAAAGAGAAGTCCTACTAGAACTTAGTAATAAGAATAGAAGACTGAAACACAAAGTGCCCAGAGCTGAGTTGTTGGACATTAGTTACAAAAGTAACTGACACCAAAAACTTGCATGACTAATCAATTCTTGATAAGTTAATGCTATTGTTAATTTGCAAATAAGGTTGTGACAAATGGGATGGCCAACAAAGAATATAGTTAAAAGTTACTGATCATCAGAACTGAAAAATCCAACTCGTGATAAGAACAATGCTCAAACAAACTTAACTTGCATCAATATGCCCAAACAGAAAACTATAAAGAAACAAGAACAAAGGTTCCTGTGACTTTATCAGGAATATATGTCATCAAGCATCAAGATATACTACGGCCAGTGGAATCAAGATCTTTGAAACCTCTAGAAATGTTAATGGGACCTGCCAGGACAAATTTCACTGTGTTTATAATTTATACATAAAATGAAGTCAAGGTCTTTTGTTATACACTTAAAATCATGAAACAACATGAAAAAAGAAGTAAATAAAAACCTGAGATGCTGTATAGCTTTTGCAACACTAGCTCCATCTTGAACCTGTTGCCTGCTGCCTTCAGAAGCAAGAGCCTCGAGATTGGGCGATGAACCAAAGAGCGGAGGAGGATGAACACTAAATATAGTATTGTGTGTACATGATTAGGCACAAGAAAAAAAAGTGAATATCTAAGAATACATAAGTCAGGCAGCAAGTGAAGGACATTCTATTGAGTAGGAAAACAGAGAAAGAACTGCACCCTTGCCTAAAGCAAGTTGAATCAGACTGAGCATGTCCTGTTCTTGGTGCATCAGAATCAGAAGAATCAACTTGCTTTCCTTCAGGAAATGGAGGGACCTAAAGAACAATTGATTAAGATATACAGCAACAAATAGACTATGACAGAGTATAGAAAAGGATAAACATACTAGATACAGCTAGTCAAAGGTAATTATTCATCAAATCCTATTATTATAAGGTAATATTCATAAGAAATCCAAAATTTTTATGTTCATGGTCCAGGCAAGGTGAAAAACGTCAGTTAACAAAAACAAGATTATAGACTCAATGAAGCCATATGATCTTGCTAATAATAAACATCTCCTTTTTTCGAATGTAAGATTTTCTGACTTACAACAATGTAAAATGCTTGAATCAATAGGACTGTTAGTTCTCTGGATACTAAACAATGATCATTAGCAAATATCAAAAATTAATAATGGAGGAGGGAGTAAATGTAATACCTCGGTTCAGTCCCACATTGGAAGCACAAAATATTCAGATAGAATTATAAGTGCTAGATGGATTTATCACTATTAACTTAGGTCTAGGTATTTTGAGCTGGTGGTTCGAATTTGACAAACTTAATGGGTAAGTTATCTCATCAAAGGCAACCTAATATTATGCATAGTGAGGGGTTTGAGTAGGAAAAAACTACTCATAAATGACATTAGATGACACATCATGATATAGAGCTGCTATTGGGCTTGGCCTCACATGCACTATTTTAAGATTTAATTTTGGACTACCACCGCGTTGGAATAGGCCTCACATGCACTACATTAGAATTTGATTTTGGGATATATTGTTCATTGGCGGGAACATCAAGTCCTAGTTTAATCCCAAAAGTAGGAGAAGTTTTCAATGCACTTAAAAAGTGCTAGATGAGTCTACTATCATTAACTTGGACTTCAGTATTTTGGACCAGTAGTTCAGCTCAATAAAATTGATGAGTCGATTATCCCATCAAGTTAGATCATGACAATACAATTTCATAAATATTGCTTTAGATATGAGAGAAAACACAGGCGACCAGCATAAGGCATGTGCTTTAACTTTTAAAAGGGAACTTCAACCTAAATGTGTAAGAGGGGCATTGATAAAGGCAACAAAAAATCAGGCCTTAAAGTTAAGCTTGTGAATTGTGTAAAGATATATTTGTGCATATATACATGTATAGGTGTCTAAATATAAAAGTTTAGCAATTTTGTTTAGGAAACCAGCAAAACTAGTTGCATGAAATTCCTGCTTCATAATTCAACTATTTAGTTTCTGTCCATGCTAATTGAAGTAGTCAAGAGCTCCAAATTTCTAAGTTGTTCACATCTTAATTTTAACAATTTTAAATTTTGGCAGGTCATAAGTGTTAACCAAAGTTAAAGTTAAGCTTATTCAATAATGTACCTAATCAAGGCTATGTTGGAGACCATATTTTTATTTTAGATATAACATATATCATAAATTTTTTTTCATCTGTAGCATTTTGCTAATTTTTCCAAGCCAGACATGATTAGAGAAAAGGGTCGCCCACTGCAGAAGACATCTACTATGGCAGACTTTGGAAGGGTTGATCTATGTCAAATTTACGTTTGCAAGCAACGAAGTTATTCCTATGACTCGAACCTGGGTCACTTAGATCACAAAGAAAAGAAAACCCTACAGTGACACCTAGCTCGCCCTCTCAGTCATAATTTAATATTTTTAACCAGATAGCTAGGTTATGGCATTTAATTAATATAACTGTTCTCAAGAGAATAACAAATAATTAAATAAATGGAGAAACTCTACCATGACCCATGCAAACAAAAATCAAATAATAGATGCAAATGACTACCCAAAAGAACAAGTTTTCAGAAGTTTCTAGAAGCTACACAGTAAATGCATGACAAATCATACAACATTAGACATATAAACAGAACGAGATGTGATATAATCACTAACTAACCTATAAATTGATTTTGAATTTATAATCAAAATCTGATGTTCAAACGAAGGAAGAGCTGTTGAAACTCTTACCTGCACCAAGCGCACAGCAAAGACAGGCCCGTTGGCAGGTTCTTGAGCCAGTTCCAGCAACTTTTTATGTGTCAGCACATCTTCTGCCCTCTCCACGTTTACATCCAAGGCATAACTGCAACAGGAAAAAGTCACATATCAGCAGTTAGCTTGGTAAAAGAAATCATGGCAACATGTTCAACCAAAATCAACCATAAAAATGCTCTGACGACTTTACTAGCACATTCACATACCCACAAATGGCCAATTCCTAGACAGGTAATTCCATAGAACTATAATGAAACTACTCGCAGGACCAACAGAACATTAGAACCTAATAAGAATCATAAATTCAACTAAGCAAATCCTCGGGACAAGTAGCTGGAATACATTCCGGCAAGCACCACCACTGCGTGAACTATATGTGCAACGAGTATCACAAGAACAAAACTTTACCAAGAAAGGCTACTCAAGAACCATGGTTGAGGGCCCCAATCGATGAAAACGTAGGATCAAAAGGTCAACGAGTAAGTGGCGCCAAACATGTTCCGGTAAAACGAAAAGGGAAAATTTTGCAACAGCAGAAGGGACGTGAAACATCCACCGTTCCGGAAGACGATTGAAGTGGTTGAGCAACCCGTCCTCGAAGGACGGGGACAGCACCTCCGGCCGCCCGGCCTTCCTCAGGCGGCGAAGGACCTCGGCGTACGCCTCCAACTTGTGGCGCTGCTGCTGCTGCTGCTGCTGCTGCTGGCGGCGGGGGTGGGTCCGTGACGAATCCACCCCGGCGCGACTGCTGCAGCTCTCGGGCGTGTCCTTCATCGCCATCCGCAGAGTCGAACGTCAAAAGTCGAATCTTGGCTCATTAATTGCGCTATTGTTCGCAGAAAAAAAAATATCCGTCTTTTAGGGGTCGGAGGGGTCGGGGTGGGGGGTGTGTGGTGGGCGTCGCCATCGGCCATGATTCACGTGAGACGAGGCGAGCAGGAGAGGAGGAGGAAGGGAGAAAGGATCGGCTATTGAAAGGGAAGGCAACGGAAGAGGACAACAGAGAACGGGCGAGATAATATGAAGCAGATGGGGAGCAGCGACTGTGAAAGCGGCGGCAGGGGATTAAATTGTAAGGCTATTAACTATTATGAGAATATATTAGTTAGATATCCGCATTTATTATTATTATTTGAGCGATTTTCTTAAAAAAAATATCTTTATTTTGATTTTTTAAACAGTTATCTCATTTTAAATTTTTTCAACTCATACCCGTAATTAATAGACTACTCAAATTATCCCTCTTCCATCATCGTTGCCATCGTCGGTTGTCTCGTCGAACCCACCATCGTCTCCTCCTCCCTGTGTTGCCTCTACCATCACCCTGCACCGCCTCTCCTATCCTTTGTCTCGTTATAATTGTCGCATGTAGCCCTCACGTGAGGAAGGAGAGGGCGCGAGAGCCGTCGTTGGCCCTCTACTCCACCGAAGTCATTTGATAAGATCCTAAGGTTTTATCATAAAAGAAGATAAAGAAAATGGATGATCATTTCGAACGGATTGACCTCCTTGATCACTTTGAGGGGATCGATCTCCTAGGGTTTGCCAAAAGACTAGAATAATATTTCATAGATAGATGAAAAGAAACAGAGACATCCATATTTATAGAGTTCCACCCCTGAATCCATCAAGACTTGGACTTCTAATAAATAAATAAATAAATATCAAATAAACCTCTATCCGACTCTTATTAAATTAGACAAACTTAATAAAATATTATTCAAAGCTCAGGATCCTAACGTAATCGTCTTCAACCCTCGCGTGAGGAAGGAGGAGGTTCGAGCATATGGCAATAAGTCCAACGGGGCAAATGGCGACAACAGAACAGAAAGCTGGCAGCACTATTGCGCCCCCTCCTTCCTCATGCGAGGGCTCTGGATGGTGGCTCCAATTGGGCAGAGCGGAGGAGAGGGGAGGCGGTGTAAGGCATAGGGGCGATGGTGAAAGTGGCACAAGACGATGGTGCAAGGAGGAGGAGGCGATTGTAGGTCTGACGGGGCAGCCAGTGATGGCAGTAGAGAAGGAGGCATGGTGGGAGAGGGGTAGAGGATGCAGGGTAATTTATGTATTTAAAATTAACGATATGGTTTGAGAAAAACTAAAATGGGCTAATTGTTTGGAAAATATCCTAAATAAAAATATTTTCTAAAAAAATCGTTCTTATTATTTTATAATAAATAAATATAAACATTATAAGATTTTTAATATATATATATACAGATTGCTTTTTAATTCAATCCAAACTCAAGCATTTATAAAATTATTTTTAATTAATTTTTAGATCATTTTTACGTACTATGATAATCCGATGAAGTTCTCAGATCTAATGATAATTTGACTTGTCAATGATTTATTAAAACAAGTATAGTACTTATAATAGAGGAAAAGGATGCTCGCACACAAAGGAATAGAAAATCTAGACTTGTAATTATATATTGTTGAAGATAATTTCCAAGTAAAAAGTCAATGAAGCTCTAATTAACAAAGAAATTAAGCACAGTCTCTGTCTTTATCATGTTGATGTATTGAGATTTGGCAGTATCATTTTGATACTGACAATGAAATAGTAATCGATAGAGATAATATTTTTTAGATAGTGAAGATGGGATTCGAAATCTAAGAACTTGGATGATCTATTAAAGTCTTGGTATCGTACATCCTTGATGATTCATCAATATTTTGAATCAACTGAAGTTGGTATTTGCCATCATAAAGTTAAAATCCAACTTTCCCCTTTTTGTTTGTCCTTTGGGACTTCTTGATGTATGAAAATAATCCAAATTTTCATGATGTTTTGTAAGGTTTCATGACTTAATCATGCTTAAAATATCAGTTGTGCATATTAATTTCACAGTTGTCATTTTGATTTGACAATATAGTTCACAACATTGACTTCATTTTTTTTTTCTGAAATACTTGTTTTGGATGAGTTATTTGATTCTAATCCAACCTATTTTATATTACTTCCAAGCTTATACATTCTATATTAAGAAATCTAATCACAAAATATGGAGCTCAGATAAAAATAATATGTTATCTTAAAAAATTAATAGTCTATACCTAAGATATCATTATTAGTTTTAAAGGAACCATCCATCATATTTCAACAAAACTAAAAATAATTATCATTTGAAAGTTAAGATTAAATCTCTCCTCAATGGTAATTGTAATAATTTTGCATTGGAATAAAAAAAATGGTTGGACTTTATGATTACAAACGTCACAATCACTATGATGTTCAGATCCATGAGATTTTTATTCCCTTTATTTCTTTCAATTATTCTATGAATAAGTTATTCCCAACTAGTAATTCTAATAATTTTGCATCAATGGATTTCAGCACTACTAACTAGTAATTCCCAACTAGTAATTCTAATTCATCCACTAGATTCCTATTCCCCAAATTTCCCACAATTCTTTTAGAAATAAGTCATTTCTAATAATTATAATAAAAGATATTAGTCAGATTACTTTGAATAAGCCTTTTATTTTTATTTTTTCCTGTTTAATACCCCTTCTTTTCGATTATTTTCGTATTGTATCTCTTATTTTCTAAAGAACAAAATTACCCTTAACCTTGACCCGTCGATTGTCGTCGTCACACTCGCCTCTCACCATCCTTTGTCGTCTTCACCCCTCGTTGCTGTCTACCACCTCTACCTCGTCATGAGGTCTCGTCATTCTCGTCTCTCTTCTCCTTTTTTTCTGTCGCTCTTGCTAATCATCAACCTCACCTCATTCATGCACCATTGTCTTCATCGTCATATCCTCCATCCACCTTGTTTGTGCACCATGATGATCATCGAGCACTAGTCACCCTCTATGTTGCTCTACACATAGTGGTCCCCCTCCTCCTCCCGAGGGTCATCGACAAGGCATCTTATCCTCTGTGTTTAGAGTTTTGCCACGAAGATGAGTAATGTCTCGTCACCTCCATCTAACACTCTTGTCACAAGATAAAAGTTTTTTTCATCTCTTATTGTAGGTGCATGGGAGACAAGGGCAAGAGTGCATGAGCGAGGATGACGAGAGTGCACCGATGAGGGCACACGAGCAAGGACGATAATGAAAACGAGAACACGTGAGCAAGAATGATGACGAGAGTGAGGGCATACAAGCAAGGACAATAAAAAGCAGATACAACAATCAGCAAAGGTGGGGTGGCCTTGCAATAGAGGTGGCAAGCGACACTAGGGGTAGAGGCGATGGGGCAAATGCGATGACCGATAGGGCAAGGCGAGAAGCAATTTCATCTCTTGGAAAATAAGAGGTGCGCTTGAATAAATAGAAATAGGAGGTTGATTAGGGAAAAAACAAAAAAGAAAATAAGAGATTTTTTTTAAGGTATTTGCCCATGGATATTTACGAAAGTAACGATCATGACCTTTGTTCTTGATTAGGACGATCTCCACCGTCGGTTAACTCCTGTTAACCACCGCTCGTTCGCCTACATCCATGCCATGTCGGCAAATACCATCACCTTATCACATCTCGTTTCAGCCTATAGAAGCAGCCCGATACGATTTCCCCTCCTCTCTCCGCCACCCATTGCAGCGCCCACCGCCCCCGCTCTCTCTCTCTCGATTGGCTCAGACACGATCTCATCATCTACTTTCTCTTTCTCTCTCAATAGATATATGTAGCCTACCACTGCAACCTCGGTTGAAGAAGACGGTAACAGCGTGAGCAATGGCCAGCATGACCACCACAGCAGTCACCATCCCCTCCTTCACCGGTCTCAAGGCAACCGCCGCAAGGTCCGGCGCCATCGTTGCCGTGGCGGGCCCCAGGGCGAAGGTGGCCGGCGTGTCCGCGAGGGCCTCCCTCAAGGAGGTGAAAGTGGCGGCCGTGGCCGCGGCCGCGGCCGCCAGCGCGCTGCTCGCGACGGGCAACGCGCTGGCCCTCGAGGTGCTGCTGGGGGGCAACGACGGGTCGCTGGCCTTCGTGCCAGGCGAGTTCAGCGTGGCCGCCGGGGAGGCGATCGTGTTCAAGAACAACCAGGCCTTCCCCCACAACGTCATCTTCGACGAGGACGAGATCCCCAAGGGCGTCGACGCCGCGGCCATCTCCATGAGCGAGGAGGACCTACTCAACGCCCCCGGGGAGACCTACTCGGTGACCTTGAACGAGAAGGGCACCTACACCTTCTACTGCTCGCCGCACCAGGGAGCAGGAATGGTCGGAAAAGTCACAGTCAACTGATGCCTAGTCTGCCACCGCCGCCTCTCCTTTCCTCTCCTCTCCTCTCCTCTTCTCTTCTGTGTCAAATGGAAGAAGAATTCGAGTAGTGTTTTGCTCACTACTCATCTGTATATTTGTCTTGACATTTATTATCAATAATAATTCTGTTGTATGAAGCTATCTTCTGATGAAAAAGAAATTGATGATCCATGAAGAATGAGTGCTTATCTTTGCATCAGAATAAGATTTTAGAACTCCATGCAAATGAACATGTCAAAGTTATCTAGCATGACTAAAATGACAAATCTTTGTTCTGTATGACTGCATTTGATCTGAGGATATACTGCTACATGGTTAGTGTGTCAGGAAGACTTGTGGGGGCTCCTAAGATCTTACCTCCGACGTCGGGGAAACACTGTTGGTCGGGCAGAGCTCCTACTTTGCCATCAGCTTCTACCTTGATTGGGTACTTGAGAACATGGCCGGTCAGTGAACTCACCTCCTTAGCGGCGTACCTGCACCAGTTATCGTCGGCTATCTTGTTCACGAGTCTTACGCACTCCAAGCTGTCGGGCTGCTCGAATCGTTCGTCTACCGATCCCAGCTGCTCTGCCCAGAGAGACATCCTGTATCCATATATCTGCAGCAGAGCATCAAAATGCAGTCAGGATACAAGATAATGAAATTTCATAACAGGACTTAGACATTTACTTTGCCTAATTGTGATGGAGATGACAATTCCAATATCCTAACGCTAACTTGGGAATCAAAATTTTATCTAGATAGAGCACAAATGCTTACTACATTGACAACCTACTCAAACAGTTAGAACAGGTAATGCACTCAGCTGCTTCTCCCATCTGGTCAGAATCTTGAAATCTAACCTTCGTCGACGATCTACTTGAACACAATTCCTTTTCCTAATTTTGATGGAGATGGCATTCATATATGCAGGAAGCCTTGTACAACAATTATCATAGTGTTAAATATAACATGCTGTCATATATTATTGCACTCAGCTGCTTCTCCCACCTAGTTAGAAACACTAGATCTTGAGACCTACTTTTCAACTATGATCTCCTTGAAGGCATTTCCTTTTCTTAATTTTGATGGAGATGAGATTCATATACCCAGGAAGCCTTGTGCAACTCCTCGGTGTCCTAGTGCCAAATTGGATATGGCTTACAACATTAACAACCTACAACTTATTGTCATATTATTGCTCAAGCATTTAAATAGGTCATCACTCAGCCGCTTCTCCGACCTATTTAGAAATACTAGCATCTCGAAACCTACTCTTCATTGATGATCTCCTCAAGTCTAAGCTTTGCCCTGGGAGTGAATGAAATATGAAGTGGGAAGTGTAGTCAATGTTTCAAGACAAAAAAAAAAAAAGATTGGTTGCATCTATAAAACAACCTTATTTAATTGATATCATAATTTTGTGTCTTCAGCCATGACACAACTGGAGAACATGAAACTTTGCATTCCTTCCATTAAAAATCATGTCAAGCATTGATATCATGATATCACTTCAATCGACATCATTACTCAGGGCAGTTCTGTCTGCACCAATCATTTTACGATACTTTTTCCGTTGCGATATTTCAAAGTTCTAACATAATTTCAAGTATTCAGTAGCACTTTTTATCTCTAAAATTGTCCATCTAAGCTTGTGTAGCTTTTCTTAGTGTAGCAGATTAACTAGGGAGTAATTGTTGCACCCAGTCCACGTCTCTTCTAAGCTTGCAATTAACTATTTCCTAGATTGCTCTCACACTAGCTGATCCAATAACAGGAAACTGTAATGATTATATAACAAAGAAAAAAACATTCTAATCAATGACCAGAAAACAACTTGAGAAGATTAATAAATGCTAATAAGATCTTTTAAAAACAGACATGTTCCAAATAGATATTTATATCAATAAATGCCCATGTTAAATTTGAGAAGACACAGAAAGGAAAAGAGCCAAGAATATAATGTCACCAACCTGACCATGTGGGTGCCTTTCTTTCTCAGCCCATGTTTGATGAGGTTGGTATGCACCCATGGCGATTTCGGTATCTCTTGAACCAGCCAGAGATCTTTGATTGATGTTAGAAGATCCCATTATAACGTATTCATCATCTACAATCATCCCTTTTGCATGAACATATATCATGAATCGCCGAGACTTTTGTGTGAAGACCTGGGTAAAATTTAGATGGCAACTGTAAGTAATTATTGTGAACCATAATACAATAAGTTAACAACTATATCTTTTCGAAAGGCCTTAGAATCTGTTTCTATATTAAAAAAGAAGCACAAATGCTGTTCTAATAATCAGAGAAGAAGAGAACATGTATCAATAAAGAAAAGAAAACGAAGGAAAGATGATTTGGAATTGGCTGAATGATGAGAAGATAATGATAACCATCTTAATAGTAAGAAACATATTGTTCACAAAGAAAACAGCTGACATTTTAACCAGCAAATATTCATGGATATTAACCATATACTCATGAATGTTTACCAATTTTGATATAGTTCTTAATTTCTTATTTTATCTAGCTTGTGTGACTCTGATGAAACCGCTTTTGCATGTATAAAACCAATGTGGGAGTGAAATAGTTCTCCACATATGAACTCTCTAGTATGATTACAGCAAATTATAAAGACAAGCAAAGAAATTGATTGCCTATAAGTTCCTTCACTTCTAAAAATGTCTCAGAATCTTTGGTCGGTTATGATTGCAACACAAGTTATTTAATCTTGAAATGAATTTATTTGCACTGCGAAGTAGATCTAATTTACCTTTGCTTGTTTGCTGCACACACAGAAGAGCTTTGAGTCTGACAAAATTAGTAGCTATGAGAAGGCGTATCAACCTAGAGAAAGCAGTCTAGGTCTATAAGATTACCAAGTACTACAAGAAAGCTTTTGAGACTTGATATACTTGAACAAAAAAATAACATAGTCAAGTTCCTGGATGCTTATGAATATAGTACCACTGGACTTCTTTCTGAAGAGTGACCATTTGATTGCAACTCATCCTTGGACAATTCTTCACGGTTTCCAAGACAGTAGAAATTAAGATAATCTTGCGGATGTGAATCTTCGGAGTTCACAGCTTTAAGCTCCTTTGCAATGATTTCATACATCATCTGCATAGTCACTGACCCTGCAAGGACGAAACAATGTAATTTAAGTAGCATTGAGATAGAGATTAAGAAAGCCCATAAAGTAACAAAATGAAGGCAAGATCAACTCAAAGAATCCAAAAACTATGCTGTCACTTGGTTGGTGTGATTATTTGTAGTAAGAATGCTGCATGACACTTATCCCTAAGTTGAATAGTAAATGTTTTTGGTAAGTTCTTAAGTCTCCCTCTACTTCTCTCGCACGATCAGTTGTTATCAACTCATCTCATTTAACCAAATGTCTCCCTTGGACATGTTCATCACATCATAAACAAATTTTCCTCATTTGTCTTCTGTTGAAGCTGTATCAAATTTACAAACATAAACATTTCTTATTATGTCCTCTAACAATCCCAAACATCAATCTCAACACCCTCATCTCAGCAACACTTGTCCATGTTGTATTCTAACTGCTCAACATCCCTATACATAAATCAATTAAATAGAATACTACAATAATATAATTAATTTAACTAAATTGATTTTGCAAAAGGAAAAAAAGTAACATCTTTTTTGTTTAAGAGAAGCTCAATAAAATGTTCATCAATCATTTGCCATTCAGGAAAAAACAAACAATTTGATGTTCTATATAAATGAGATGATACCTGCCAGAAGAGGATTTCTTGCACACTGGAAGTAGTAGGGACTCCTTCAGGCCACATAGGTATAACCACGTATACAGCAAACCGCTCTTTGGCTTTAATTTTGCCAGCAATTTTTAATGCTAATTCCATAGGTATCAGATTATCAGCACCTGTTGATGTCAAGGAAGCTTTTATTAAAAAGAGCCTCAGCAACTAACAATAATTCTTCAAAGAAAGGATGGCTCTTATGCATCATTTAGCATAAGTCTGCAGCTATACTTTTATTTAACCAAATCTAGCAAAGTGCTCATAGTCTAGCAAAGTGCTCATAAATCTTTGCCAGATTATGAAGACCAGACATAAAACTACATTTTTCGAATTTAATTCACATCAGAAAAGGCATAGTTAATATAAATAAAGCCAAATATTGATGATATAAGCATCTAGAAAACTAATTAAGAAAAAAAATCATGTGATCAATAGTTGAGTGCATCTTTGTAGAAGCATTGGTTACTTCACTCAGCATCATTGTTAGGAATGCTGCAAGCAAACTAAAGTGA
This sequence comes from Musa acuminata AAA Group, assembly GCF_036884655.1. Classification (NCBI taxonomy): domain Eukaryota; kingdom Viridiplantae; phylum Streptophyta; class Magnoliopsida; order Zingiberales; family Musaceae; genus Musa; species Musa acuminata. The sequence continues at coordinate 3,642,408 of NC_088338.1, read as the reverse complement.
TAGACATGTTTGTGATGTTGGGAGATGCGATTTTCTTACATGTAGGAGGGTGCTCCAAGGGTCGAGTTTTCAGAAAACTGGCAACTTAAAGATTACGGTGTGGTTTTATTACATGTTAAAAATAACATACTAGTAAAATGGACTTGAGCGAACCTGAATTTTTATAAAATGGCCAAGCATAAGAAGACCCCAGAAAATACTGATTCTCAATATATATGAAATGTTGTGCAGATCTGATTGCCCTCACATATGCTGTGTGGATGCTCTTATCGATGATCAGATTCTTTTGACAGACAAGGTTCTGCAACAGTTGATAGTAGATTAGCCTATAAGATCCAGATTGAAATGAACCAAGTAACTAGCTTTTATTGAAAAAATAATGGAAATGATGAAGCTATACAACTTTATTTAAAACTGAAGTATGAGTCAAATAGGTTTGTATAAATTGGCATCATCAAAATAGAAAAATAATAGACTTGATAAGTTGTAATAGAAGTTGTACTAGTATAAAGTAGACATACTCCATGACAAGAGACTAACCTTTCGTAAGGCTTCTTGAGGGTTCTTCGGAAATCCCTTTACTGATCCAGAGTCTATAGATCGAAAAATCTGTAAACTTAACATTCAGTCACTAAAAATATAATAAAATTTCTTATTACTAGTAATTGTATGTTATACAACCTGAACATGCCAAGGTCCAGCATCTTCTTCACTTGCAACCCATAAACTTGGATCATCATTTGGAACAGTAGGTGAAGGACTAATTATCCATGAAATCCGTTCAAGCTTTATTAAAGCATCATCGTGCCAGTGGGATACCTTTTTTTTAAAACGTAGCCCAAATTCTCGCCATTTTGTTGCCTTACACCAGTGCTGTTCAAAATTCTCCAGAACATCATAAGCAGCTGGACCTTCAATTCTGCAGTGTAAATCATGCCATGGTTGTCTTGGTCCTTTAGTTTCTAACTGTGGATCACCCTAATACAAAAGAAAAAGATAACATGAACCAATATAATATCAAAGCTAGTAGATGTTCAATAAGCAAACATGTATGTTTAGGGCTCATGCAAGCAGACTGTCAAAATCATAGTTAGTATGAATTAAGCAAACATAACTGACTTGCTCTAATCATGAAAATTAGAATTTTCTTTTTACCATTGCAATATTGATCTGTCTATGTTGATGTAAATTAATCTATCAACTATGATCACAAATCATAAAAAAAGAAAATAGCACATGCATCATCCTGAGAATTGTAGATGCCAAAATATTTGGAAGTCTGTTCATTTTTGTCAACATTTTTTCAATTTTAACGGTTAATAGACAGGTACTCTATACCTGATTCCTTCCTGTACATGTATGCATCCAACAATCTGAGTCTGTACAACTAATGATTTATTTCTTTTTGAGAAAATACCATATATGTGAAGATATAGCAGAGAAAAGATTAGTATTCATAGAAGACTTCATGATCATATACTTTGTTGATTATTAGGTGATATTAAATGAAAATCATGAGTTTGCTACAGCTCTGCTGTAAATGCACAATGATAAAGCCACTTGGACAGAGAAATAGAGAGGTAGAGGTAAACCTTCACAATACTTGGCTTTGATTATAAAATCTCTAATATTGCTGTTATAATAAATTCCTTCTGCAGTGATGATTAAACGTCTCAGGTTCATTAGATCTTTGATAAAACTTTGATTACTTATTAAGCATGACAATTATAAGATAATGGATCATTGTTTGAAAACAAGGCTTACCAGAAGATATAGGAATGTGCACAGCAATATTTTATCAGTGTGTGTACTGTCTAGTGTCTATCACTGACTACATTAACTTAAATATGGACATAAGGAAACTACACTATGATGAGTGATGACAATAAGCTGACCAAGCAGTTCATAAATGATTCAGGAAGAGAAAGTTGGTGTAACTGACACTTGAAGACCAATAGGTAGAAAGAATGAGTCATCTAATAAAAAAACTGGTTTAGTAAGTGTCTCACTAGAGTCATTTCAACAACAAAGGACCTCAAAACTAATCAAAGAGAATTAAGTGAACTTGCAATCTGAATAGCTAAACTTTATAAATTACACAAGAAAAAAAAACATTTTGAGAGGAAAAATGAGAAGAGAAAGGAAAAATATACTCACAGCAAATGTAGGATTATGAAAATCATTCAAAAAGACACTGTCAAGTTCACGAAAAAGTCTATGCTCTGGTGTATCATAGCGGCCATCACAAAGATCCAGACCTCCTATGAAAGCAGTTATTTTTCTATTATTCCCAGATGCCTGTGTGTCAACAAGTACACATTTCTGGTGGTGCGTAAAGAGAGTTCCAACTACCTGATAAAGAGGAAACGCAAGGTAACTATACAATTTTATTTTCTTCTCAATGGACCTGTGCAAATCAGATAAAACAACAAGCTGTATATTTGTACAGTGTACATGGTAAGCTAATTGGCACCAATTGTTTAAACATAGTAGATTATTTTGTCCTAATCATAGGCTATGGCAATTTTTGTTTGTTCCTCCTCTTCACTTTCCTCCTGTTCTACTCTTCTGTTAAGTGTAAGAGCTACCATTATAAACTTATTACTTTAGTTAGTTCACAAGATTTTATATATCCAATATCTTTTATCAAAGTAAGCAATAATTGAGAGGGAAAACGATAAATAAAATAGACCAAGTTCTGTGGCATGCAAGAAAACCATGAAGATTGTTCTGATTACTGAGAAAAAGAGATGACACTAATTATATACCCTAAAGAGGAAATGATGTCTAATTTTGGTTTTATACTATATTTATTGTTCTTATTTTTATCCTGATAGTTGATAGTTTTCTTTTCTCTAACCATCCATCTTTTGTCCCTAAAAGACCATCCATGTAAACATCTGGAATTTGAATAAATGTATCTCTCCAAGCCCTTGTGACCACATCCTGCAAGACTTTATAATTTAAATGAAATGTTAATGGAAATACATTTATTTTCAAAAAAATCAAAGTATAAAAATTTTTGAACCAAATGCAAAGCCTCATAAAGATATAGACAGTTTAAAATGTCAAGATTGAATTCTGGATAGGGGCTTAAAAATGGTTAGGAGTATATTAAAAAGAGAGCATAAAGTTTCTTTTTCAACTTCGAAAAGGTATGGTTCCAAGGAAGAAGAAAGCCCTAACAACCATGAAAAGGACATATTAATATCTTGTTGTTATGGTAACATAAACTGAAGGATTAATGTGACCTATTATTTGATTTTTTGTGGCCAAGTATGTGAAAATAACAAATTAATGAATTCATATGCAACTTCCAAAGACTTCAGAGTTTAATATACAAAAAACCATTTACTTTTAATTTCACTACCAAAGGAGAACTTCATTGATTGGTCCTTCAAACATCTTTGTAATTCAAGGGAAATCTTGATTAGTTGATCTAAGAATCACAACAGATGGGAAATATTATGGTGTAAAACATGCCTGCTGCTTGACAAAGCTAAGCTTACTGCTCGCATAACGAGGTGCTAGAACACAAATGACAGAGGAATGCTTGAAAAACTTCCGAGTTTCTTCATCGTGAGTTTGCATTACTCCTTCCTGCCAGAGAAAGGTCAGATATCCAACTAAAGTATATCAATTAAGTTCACTAAAATGCCAGTCAAGACTCCCTGATCATGATATATTTCGTAAATCACAAGCAAATTAGCCTGTACTAATTTCCTTGAATTGCCACAAGCACATAATGAATCTTGTTACGGTCAGTAACTGTTCAGCCGTGGCCCTGAGGTCGTCGCGGCTTGGTCCGGGTCCGGAAGGTGGTGGTCAAAGGATGAGGAGTCTCCCCGAGCCCGCTGGGTCCCCCTGGGCGGTGATCTCCGAAGGCTTTGCACCTGCATCAAGGCCGGGTCGGGGTGCTTGACCCGGCCCCTCCGACGATCAAGTTAACGAAGGATGTGGAGGGGGTTTTGGGAGGAGGAAAAGTCTCCCCAGTATTGAGCGTGTTGAGAGAGTCTCCCCTTTTGTTCAGGACTTGGGGGTATTTATAGAGAAATCACGTGTTACCTGACTTGACCGCCTGCTGGAGTGAGGTGGTACCTCTGATGGCGTCTGACGCGGCTGCTGGGGTCGCGTGGCGGAGTGGCTCGTAGCAGGGTATGGGCGAGGGGCAGGTTGTTGTCCGGCCTGGCCGTGGTCAACCATGCAGGGTCGGGCGTCGCCTCTCGACAGCGGGGGTCGTCAGGGCGAGTCTAGTCGGCGTTATTGCTTTGGCCGGAGGCTGTCGTCATGGTGCGTCAACCGTGCCATTATTTTCCCTATCATATTCCCCCCCCAAAAGGAGCCATGCGCCGGTGGGGAAGGGAGCTCGAGGCATGGCTGCGTCTCTTGGTGTTGAGGCGGCCACGGGCGATGGGCGGCTCAGTTCATCTTGTTTTGAGGGGGTTGTGCGACGGAGGAGTGGGGTGACCGAGCTGGGATGCCTCGGGCATTAAGCGACCGAGGAGGTGGCCTCGGGCATTGAGCGACCGAGGAGGTGGCCTCGGGCATTAAGCGACCGAGGAGGTGGCCTCGGGCATTGAGCGACCGAGGAGGCCTCGGGCATTGAGCGACCGAGGAGGCCTCGGGCATTGAGAGACCGAGGAGGTGGCCTTGAGCATTGAGCGACCGAGGAGGTGGCCTCGGGCATTGAGCGACCGAGGAGGTGGCCTCGGGCATTGAGCGACCGAGGAGGTGGCCTCGGGCATTGAGCGACCGAGAGGCCTCGGGCATTGAGCGACCGAGAGGCCTCGGGCATTAAGCGACCGAGGAGGAGGCCTCGGGCATTGAGCGACCGAGGAGGCCTCGGGCATTAAGCGACCGAGGAGGTGGCCTCGGGCATTGAGCGACCGAGGAGGCCTCGGGCATTGAGCGACCGAGGAGGTGGCCTCGGGCATTGAGCGACCGAGGAGGTGGCCTCGGGCATTGAGCGACCGAGGAGGCCTCGGGCATTGAGCGACCGAGGAGGTGGCCTCGGGCATTGAGCGACCGAGGAGGTGGCCTCGGGCATTGAGCGACCGAGGAGGAGGCCTCGGGCATTGAGCGACCGAGGAGGCCTCGGGCATTGAGCGACCGAGGAGGCCTCGGGCATTGAGCGACCGAGGAGGCCTCGGGCATTGAGCGACCGAGGAGGTGGCCTCGGGCATTGAGCGACCGAGGAGGTGGCCTCGGGCATTGAGCGACCGAGGAGGCCTCGGGCATTAAGCGACCGAGGAGGTGGCCTCGGGCATTGAGCGACCGAGGAGGCCTCGGGCATTAAGCGACCGAGGAGGTGGCCTCGGGCATTGAGCGACCGAGGAGGTGGCCTCGGGCATTGAGCGACCGAGGAGGCCTCGGGCATTAAGCGACCGAGGAGGGGGCCTCGGGCATTGAGCGACCGAGGAGGCCTCGGGCATTAAGCGACCGAGGAGGTGGCCTCGGGCATTGAGCGACCGAGGAGGCCTCGGGCATTGAGCGACCGAGGAGGCCTCGGGCATTGAGCGACCGAGGAGGTGGCCTCGGGCATTGAGCGACCGAGGAGGTGGCCTCGGGCATTGAGCGACCGAGGAGGCCTTGGGCATTGAGCGACCAAGGAGGTGGCCTCGGGAATTGAGCGACCGAGGAGGCCTCGGGCATTGAGCGACCGAGGAGGCCTCGGGCATTGAGCGACCGAGGAGGTGGCCTCGGGCATTTAGCGACCGAGGAGGTGGCCTCGGGCATTAAGCGACCGAGGAGGCCTCGGGCATTGAGCGACCGAGGAGGTGGCCTCGGGCATTGAGCGACCGAGGAGGCCTCGGGCATTAAGCGACCGAGGAGGTGGCCTCGGGCATTGAGCGACCGAGGAGGTGGCCTCGGGCATTGAGCGACCGAGGAGGCCTCGGGCATTGAGCGACCAAGGAGGTGGCCTCGGGCATTGAGCGACCGAGGAGGCCTCGGGCGGTCTACGCCGGCTTTTCTCTGGGGAAGGTCAAGGGGCCCGTTCCCTTTCGGCGTCCGCCGGGTTTCGAGCCTGATATAATTAGGGCTAAGCGCGGTTAACGCGCTTAAGTTCGCCTCGATTACTGCCCCCGAGGCTGGTATGATGAGTGCTTTGATGCCCGTGCTGCGCCGCAGCCCTCTGCCGTGACAGGCCGTATTGAGCGACCGAGGAGGCCTCGGGCATTGAGCGACCGAGGAGGTGGCCTCGGGCATTAAGCGACCGAGGAGGCCTCGGGCATTGAGCGACCGAGGAGGTGGACTCGGGCATTGAGCGACCGAGGAGGTGGCCTCGGGCATTGAGCGACCGAGGAGGCCTCGGGCATTGAGCGACCGAGGAGGCCTCGGGCATTGAGCGACCGAGGAGGCCTCGGGCATTAAGCGACCGAGGAGGTGGCCTCGGGCATTAAGCGACCGAGGAGGCCTCGGGCATTGAGCGACCGAGGAGGCCTCGGGCATTGAGCGACCGAGGAGGTGGCCTCGGGCATTGAGCGACCGAGGAGGCCTCGGGCGGTCTGCGCCGGCTTTTCTCTGGGGAAGGTCAAGGGGCCCGTTCCCTTTCGGCGTCCGCCGGGTTTCGAGCTTGATATGATTAGGGCTAAGCGCGGTTAACGCGCTTAAGTTCGCCTCGATTACTGCCCCCGAGGCTGGTATGATGAGTGCTTTGATGCCCGTGCTGCGCCGCAGCCCTCTGCCGTGACAGGCCGTATTTATTGCGAGGGGGCGCCCCTTTTTCCCCCCTGCAGCGGACCTCGGGAGATGAGGAGTCGCCGGCTCCGGAGGGATGCGGCCGGCTTATAAGTAGTGTGAGGCAGGCTGTAGGGGGAACATCTTTTTCTCTGAACGCGTCCTACTGCCTTGCGTCTCCTTGCCCTGTCCGTGCTAACCGTCCTCCCTTGCCGAAGGTCAGTAAGAATGGCGTCCTCTTCTTCCTGCTCACTTTCTTCTTCCTCGAGGGCCGGCGGGGCGGCGGCTTCGTCGGACCTCGCGTCGTCGTCGGAAGGGAAGAAGACCAAGGCGCTTGAGGCCTTGATGTGGCCCCATGATCACGACTCCACCGTGAGTGAGTCAGCGCTAAGTCTCCTCCGGGATCGCTATGGCGTCCCGGAGGAGTTTGTCCTTCAAGCCCCTGAGCCTGGCCAACGTGCATACGACCCCATCCCTAGGGGCTTTGCCCTTACCCTTGATGCTTTCGAGGCCGGGCTACGCCTCCCTCTGCACCCTGTCATAGTTTCCTGTCTTTCTTGGTGGCGTATCTCCCCGTCCCAAACGGCGCCGAACTCATGGCGCTATCTGGTGGCGTTCTTAGGCGAATGCCATTATGCTGAGATTCCCCCGACACGATCTCTCTTCCTCTCCTGCTTTCGTCTCTTCCGGGGGTCGGGGGGTTACCATCTGTCCGCCCGAATGGGTTTCAGGGTGAGTGGGGCTCCTTCCAGTAACAAGGGGTGGAAGGAGCGCTTCTTTTTTGTCAGTCGCTCGGGAGACTGGGGGTTCGGCGTCCGCTGGGGGGCGCGCGTGATAGACAATACCCCCCCGGTTTTAGATGACGATGAGCGCCTGGGGCTTCGGCGGCTCAGAGAAATCCTCCCGTCCTCCCAAGCCATCCGGAGCATGTCCGAGCGGTGGTTAGTAGAGGCGGGTCTTAGCCCAGTGCCTCTAGGTACGCTCCGAGGAGCGGCTCCATTTTCCCCTTGTTCTTTTTACGTGTTGCCGCTTGGCTAACAGCCATTCTGATCCTTCTTGGCAGACATGGTGCGTCTCGAGGATTTGCGTGGGGGGAAGACCGCCGCTGCGTCGGGCCGGTCTCCCTCTGTCGCCAAGGCGGGCTCAAGGGAGGCTCCCGTGGACATTGAGGCGGGCCGGCCTCGGAAGAGGGCGCGGGCGCCGTCAAGCGGAGATCTCGAGGTGGTTGCCGCTCCGGCAACGGGAGCCGCGGTGGCGCCGGCAGTGGAGGGTCCTGCTGGAAGCCTCGGAGAAGGCGAGGCCGGTCCGAGCGGGGGTGCGGTGGCGGAGGCGGCTCGCCATCCTTCCGTCCGCGAGCTTCTCTGCCTTCCGCTAAGGGAGGATGAGCCGTACCTGATGCGGGAGGTGGGTGCTCTTCCCCGCGGCGTGGCCACCGATCCACTGGTGGCCCGGTGGGAGGGCCTTACCCGGGGCACCCGGGTGTGGGCCGACGGAGGTGTCGCGGGCAGGTTCATCCGTGGCGGGCTTCACCCTGACATAGCCCGGGACCTGTACTCCCTGCCCTCCGACGCTTTGCTCAGCAAGGCAGCAAAGTCCTTGTTGTGGGTAAGCATCCTCTCGCCCCTTGGTTCGTCTGTTTTTGGAAGGGTCTGATTCTAACTTTGACCTCGTCCTTCCCTCAGGGCAACCACTATGCAAACGCTTTGATGGACCGCGTTCGAGACGCGGGACAAGTCATTGCTGCCTTGAGCTGCCGCAACGTCGAGCTCCGGCGGCAAGCGGACGAGGCCCGTGCCGGGGCTGGCCCCGAGGCGGTGGCCGTTGCTGAGCAACGTGCCTTGGGCCTGGAGGCCGAGGTGGCGCGGCTGACTTCGGAACTCCAGGCGTCCTCCGAGCGACTCGCGGAGTTGCAGACGCAGCTGGAGGCGTCCGAGGCGCGCAACGCGAAGTCGCAGGCTCACCTGAGGGCGACAATGGTAGAGTCCCGCTCGGCGAGGTCCGACTCCGTCGAGCTGATTCGACGTCTGGAGGAGGCGCGGGCTGAGGCGTCGAGGGCTACCGAGGCCTTGGAGGCCGAGATCCGCCAACGGCCGGCGAAGGACAAGAAGCTGGTCGAGGACTACAAGGCTTCCTCGTGCTTTCAGCTAGGTCTTGTCCGGACCGGGCGGGTCTCGTATGAGTATGGGTATCGGGTTGCCCTCGCCCGCTTCAAGGCACGCAACCCCGACTCGGAGGTCGTGGAGGATCCCTTCGGCTCCTTCCCTGAAGATCTGAGCGTCGACATGCCGGCCGACGTTCCTTTTGATGATAGCCCTGACGCCCCCGAGGACTGATGTCCTTTGTATTTTTTGCTTCTGTTTTTTTTTTTTTTTTTTTTTTTTTGTGACACCTCCTTTGCTTTAGAATGAACATGATCTATCTTCTTTTTTCGGAGTTCCGTAACCGGCCAAGTCCTATGGAAAGAACTTTTTGAGGTTTTGTGCATTCCAGGTCCTTGGCAGGGACTGACCTTCTATTGTGGTGAGCCGGAATGCGCCGGTTCCGATGACTTCGGTCACCCGATAGGGGCCTTCCCAACTGGGGGCTAGCTTGCCTCTTTGTCGGGTCGGGTCACTGACCTCAGCCCGCCGCAGGACCAGGTCGCCCAACCTAATAGGTCGGGGTCTCACCTTTCGGTTGTAGACCCTTGCGACCGCCCTCTTGTAGGAGAGGGCTCTTACATGTGCGTCGGCGCGCCGCTCTTCTAGCAAGTCGAGGGCGGCTTGTAGTCCTTCATCCGAGGTTTCCTCGTCGTAGACTTTCGTCCGGAGGGTGGCAACGGCTATCTCGGGGGGAAGTACCGCCTCGGTACCGAATGCTAGGCTGTATGGGGATTCTCCGGTTGCTGTTTTCGGCGTGGTGCGCAGCGCCCATAGCACACTCGGGAGCTCGTCCGTCCAGGTCGTCCGAGCCGCGGACACTCTTCTTTTGAGCCCGTCCAGGATGGACCGGTTGGTCACTTCTGTTAGCCCGTTCGTTTGGGGGTGAGCGACCGAACTGTACTTCAGTTGGACTCCCTGTCTTGCGCAAAATTCTCGAAACCTCTGACTGGAGAACTGGGGCCCGTTATCCGTAATAATGGTTTTGGGCAGGCCGAAACGGGTGATCAAGTTTCTCCAGATGAACTTCTCCACTTGCTGCGCCGTGATTTTCGCCAGTGGTTCGGCCTCAACCCACTTCGTGAAGTAATCTACGCTGACGATGAGGTATCTCCGCTGCCCTGCGGCTAAGGGGAAGGGCCCGAGGATGTCTAACCCCCATTGTGCAAACGGCCAAGCGCAGTCGATAGGGGCTAGCGGGACTACCGGGAGCCGAGGTGTGCGGGCGTGCTCTTGGCATGAGATACACCGCTGCACGTGTGTTATCGCATCCCGGCGCATGGTCGGCCAATAGTAGCCTTGGCGGAGTATTTTATGTGCTAAGGTTCGCCCGCCGATGTGTTCGCCGCAGGCACCCTCATGTATCTCCGCCAGGACGGTTTGCGCCTCGTCGGGCTCCAAGCACCGCAGGAGGGGGTACGAGAAGGATCGCTTGTAGAGTCGCCCGCCTGCCTCAATATACCTTGCGTGCGTGCGAAGCAGGCGCCGGGCTGTTGCTTTGTCGGGCGGAAGAATTCCGTCCCGTTTGTAGCGCAGCAGTTCTTGCACCCAGGAGGACGCGCTGCAGGCAGCCGCGGTCGCGACTTTAAAGGCACGGGCGGGTAGCTCCTCGACCTCCGGCCCGACTTCGGGGGCAGGTTTCGAGGCCAGCTTAGCCAGCGCGTCAGCGCGCTCGTTCTCCGCCCTTGGGACATTAGACAATGTAAAATGATGGAACTTCGTGGCTAAGTTCCGCACCTGTGCCAGGTATCTTGCCATGGTCTGGTCGCGAGCCTCATATCCTCCACGGAGTTGCTCGGCCACTAGTTGGGAATCCGTGTGGACGCAGAGGGAGTCCACCTGCATCTCGAGCGCCAATCTGAGCCCCGCCAGGAGTGCTTCATACTCTGCTTCGTTATTAGTGGCGCGGAACCCGAAGCGGAGGGAGCGCTCGAATGACCGCCCGTCGGGGGCTCGGAGCACCAACCCCGCGCCCGCCCCCTTTGAGTTGGCCGATCCGTCGACGTGCAGGACCCAGGCCTCGGGGGGTCGTCCGAGGCTCCCGCTCTCGTCTTGGGTTAGCTCCGCGATGAAGTCGGCGACGGACTGGGCTTTGATGGCCGTTCGGGGTACGTACCGTATGTCATGTTCGCCGAGCTCTACTGCCCATTTGAGGAGTCGTCCTGCCACATCAAATTTAGGGACGCAGCTTCCGGGCGGACAACACAAGGGCGAGCGCCAGCTTCTCGATCGGAGGGTATCGCTCCTCCGGGCCGCTGAGGACGTGGCTTGTGTAGTAGACCGGGAGTTGGCCGCTGGAGCTTTCTTTAACCAGGACGGAGCTTACCGCGCGTGGGGAGGCGGCCAGGTAGACGCTCAGCTTTTCGCCGGGGGTGACCGAGGCGAGCCGCGGGAGGTTGGCCAGGTGTCGTTTTATTTGCTGGAAGGCTTCCTCGCATTCTGTCGTCCATTGGAAGCCTCTCGGATTTTGTAGTGCCTTGAAGAAGGGAAAACAGCGATCTCCTGACCGAGCAAGGAATCGGGACATGGCGACGAGTTTCCCATTGAGGCGCTGCAAATCCTTGGTAGTCCGGGGCGATTGCATGTTGATGATTGCCTGGAGCTTCCCGGGGTTGGCGTCGATCCCTCTCTCATGCACGATGAATCCGAGGAATTTTCCTGACGCGACACCGAAGGCGCATTTCGCGGGGTTGAGCCGCATGCCGATCTGGCGGAGTGTAGCGAAAGCTTCGGTCAGATCAGCCAAGTGAGTCCCAGCTTCTTGGCTCTTTACGATCATGTCGTCGACGTACACCTCCATGTTGCGGCCGATCTAGTGGGCGAATGCCTTGTTTACTGCCCTCTGATAGGTCGCGCCGGCGTTCTTCAGCCCGAAGGGCATGACCTTATAAAAGTAGACCCCTTGGTTGGTGATGAAGGCCGTGTGCTCTTGATCCTCAGGTGCCATCCTGATCTGGTTATAGCCTGAAAAGGCGTCCATGAATGACAGGCGGGCGTGCCCTGCCGTAGCGTCAACCAGCTGGTCGACCCTTGGTAGGGGGTAGCAGTCTTTCGGACATGCTTCGTTAAGGCTAGTGTAGTCAACGCACATCCTCCAGCTTCCATTTGCTTTTTTGACAAGAACTACATTGGACAGCCATTGTGGGTACCCAGCTTCTTTTATGAAGCCTGCCTTCAAGAGGCGAGTCACTTCTTCTTGTATGGCTGTCTGCCGCTCCGGGGCTTGCTGCCTCAGCTTTTGTTTCACCGGGCGACCGTCGGTGGAGATGCTGAGGCGATGCAGGGCGACCCCTGGGTCAACGCCCGTCATGTCCGATGGTGACCAAGCGAAGACATCAGCGTTTTCTTGAAGGAGGCCGACAAGTTGCTCTCGTTCGGGCTCGGGTAGCTCTGACCCGACCCTAATCGCCCGTTCCGGGTGATCTTTTTGTAGCGGTATGGCGACTGTGGTTCCCTTCGGCTCGACATGGGGGGCCGACCTCTGTGCTTCTCGGGGGTCCGTCAACGGTGGTTCGACCCTGAGCTTCTTAGGTAGCGAGACGGCAGTCAGGTAGCAGCGCCGGGATTCTCGAGGGCTTCCCGCAGCTTCGCCGGTTCCTGCCAAGGTCGGGAACTTCACAGTCTGATAGTAGGTCGAAACGACAGCTCTAACTTTGTTGAGTGTCGGGCGGCCAAGGATGGCGTTGTAAGCGGCGGGGAGGTCGATGACTAAGAAGTTGGTCATCGTCGTCTTCGACTTTGGCGGAACTCCCAGGGTCAGAGGCAAAGTAACCGTCCCCAGTGGTGAGACTGAGTCATCGGTGAAGCCGGTGAGTGCCGAGGACACCGGCTTCATGCTATCTCCGGGGAGGCCGAGCTTTCGGTAGGCGTCGAGGTATAGTATGTCGGCCGAGCTTCCGGTGTCGACCATGATCCTTTGTACTTGCGCGTTAGCGATCCTGGCCGATATCACGAGTGCATCATCGTGTTCGGCCTGTTCATACGCCCCGGCCGGGAAAGTGACACTGGGTCCGGGCGCGTGTCTGGGAGCCTCAGCTGAGGCGGCTCGGGCGTATGCCTTCTTGCGTGCCATGGAGTCTCCGCCGGATGCGGGGCCGCCTGATATCACGTCGATCCGCCGCTCGACGGGTCCTTCTGGGCGGGGAGAAGATTCTTTGTTCGGGCGGAGATATTGGTCGAGGTGCCCCCTGCGAATGAGTTCCTCAATCTGCTTTTTCAACTCCCGGCATTGTTCGGTGTCGTGCCCACGTTGTCGGTGAAAGCGGCAGTATTTCGACTGATCTGCCAGTGCCCGAGGGTCACTCATCGGGTAGGGCTCCTTGAGCAAACCTTTTCCCCTTATATGAAGGAATATGTCTGTTTGAGATGAATTCAAGGCCGGCAGGGGGGGCCTCGGAACCGCTGGGTCAGATCTGTCCGACCTGCGCCGAGATGTTGGCGGCTGTTGCTGCCGAGGCGGCTCCGATTTGGCTCCCCTGTGTCCCCTTGGTTTCCCGGCCATCCATGTCTCTTCCGCGACGAATTGGCTCGCCCGTTGAAGCATCTCTGGCACCGTTGTGGGTGGTCGTTCTACCAGGGACCAGAAGAACCGGGAGGGTCGTAAGCCTATCGTGAATGCCTGCATCAATAGGGAAGGATGAGCGTCCGAGAGCCCTCGGATCTGCGTCGTGAAGCGGTCCAGAAAATGGGAAAGGGACTCATCCTCCCCTTGGTTGAGTCCGAGGAGTAGCGCCGTGGATGGCTTCGGGCGGGCGTAGGCGAGGAAGTTGAGCTCAAAGTCCCGGGCAAGCTGGTCGAAAGAGGAGATGGTTCCCGCCTTGAGGCTACCGTACCATGCGCGGGCCGGCCCCCTCAAGGTTGTCGGGAATGCCCTGCACATCAGGGCGTCGGAGGTTCCGTACAGCGCCATTTGGGCGCGGAACGCGGCTACGTGATCCGCGGGGTCGGCGGCGCCGTTGTAGGCGTCCAGGGATGGGAGCCGAAAGTGCTGCGGGATAGCCTGGTCTTGTATTTCGGGCGCGAATGGGGATCCTTGATACCCTTCCGTTCCGGGCTCTCCCTTCGTCCTGCGAACTTCTTGTTGTACCTCGTTCAAGCGTTGATTAAAGAGATGCAGTTGCGCCTGCAAGGCGTGGGTTGAGTTCTCGGGTGGCCATTCGGGCTCGGGGCGACTCGACGTGCCCACGGTTTCCCGATCCCTTTGCCGGGTCGCTTGGTTTCGGGGCGACTGAGGAGGCCTGGGGGGTGGCGCGTGCTCCCGAGGGGCAGGCTCCCGTTGGTGCACGGGCTGGTCCGTTTGCAGGGGCTCCGGCTGGGGGATGAGCGGAACGATGGCTTGCACCATGCCTGCCAGTGTCCTCACTTGGTGGACGAGGTCGTGGAAGGCCTCGGGGGAAACTGACGGGGGGACGATGGTGGCGTCGGGCGGTGACAGGCCCGGATCATTGAACAGGCGCCAGTATTGCTCCGAAGTCGAAGCGAGGCGCCCCTCTTGGGGCTCTTCCCGTGGAGGATGATCTCTCGCAGCCGGGGAATCGCCGGGGCGGGTTTGCTGGCCAGTCGACATTCCGGGCCCTCCTTCTAGCGCCAAAATGTTACGGTCAGTAACTGTTCAGCCGTGGCCCTGAGGTCGTCGCGGCTTGGTCCGGGTCCGGAAGGTGGTGGTCAAAGGATGAGGAGTCTCCCCGAGCCCGCTGGGTCCCCCTGGGCGGTGATCTCCGAAGGCTTTGCACCTGCATCAAGGCCGGGTCGGGGTGCTTGACCCGGCCCCTCCGACGATCAAGTTAACGAAGGATGTGGAGGGGGTTTTGGGAGGAGGAAAAGTCTCCCCAGTATTGAGCGTGTTGAGAGAGTCTCCCCTTTTGTTCAGGACTTGGGGGTATTTATAGAGAAATCACGTGTTACCTGACTTGACCGCCTGCTGGAGTGAGGTGGTACCTCTGATGGCGTCTGACACGGCCGCTGGGGTCGCGTGGCGGAGTGGCTCGTAGCAGGGTATGGGCGAGGGGCAGGTTGTTGTCCGGCCTGGCCGTGGTCAACCATGCAGGGTCGGGCGTCGCCTCTCGACAGCGGGGGTCGTCAGGGCGAGTCTAGTCGGCGTTATTGCTTTGGCCGGAGGCTGTCGTCATGGTGCGTCAACCGTGCCATTATTTTCCCTGTCAAATCTAATACTCACTGTTGTGGAACAAAACACATCTGTAAAGAGTGGTACATCTCCCAGTGGAAGATGTACTCAAGAAATCTGAAAAGTATTACTCAATCGAACGCTATAAGATCAAGGAACTCAAGAATTGGGAAAATATGTGTCCAGTCAGATTGGATTGTGCTGACAAAGTCAAAGATTGAACATCATGAATGACACTGGAAACAACGATGCTGCCAGGAAGTAATCTATGCAGAACTGAAGATTGGATTCCTCTTACCGTCTTGATGAAGAAATTATGGTGAGAAGTCTTGTCGTCCCAAACCAACATGCACACCCGAACCCCCTCCTGGGACTTGTACTTGAGCAGCTCCCCCAACGTCAGCTGCCCCGCAGTCGGCAGCGGCCTCGTCGGCTCTCTCACCAGCTTCACCTTGTGATATATAGACCAACCGGTGATATAAATCAAGTGATGCGCCTCGAGAATGGCATGGTAGATGTCCTCCCAGCACTTGTTATGCTCAAAGATGGCTCCTTCCTCGAGCCTAATCTCTGGGAGCTCGCCATCCCTGACATGTGCGTCCTGGTAGAGCGTCACCAAGCACCCCTTCCGGACGGGGAAGTAGGCATCGCTCACCCCGCGCTTGTCGGGATCCCCGGCGATCCCATGCCTGTGCTCCACGCTCTCCTCCACGGGCGTGTACTGGAGGGACACGCGGAGGGCGGTATCGGGCTTCGGCGTCCTCCCACTGGGCGCGATCACCGGGAACCATTCGTCGATCACCTCGCCGGAGGCGACGCGGGCAACGGGAATGGAGACGGTGCCGATGAGCTGGGAGCCGAAGACGTCGTTGTCCTTGACGTGGAGAACGAGGGCCGCGGCGCTGTGGGCGACGGGGATCTTGAAGCGCTCGTTCCAGATGGGGTTCTGGGAGTTGTGGATAACGCGGGTGCGGGCGACGGTGGCGCCGGCGAGCAAGGCGGTGACGTAGGGGTCGGCGGTGGCGATCTTCTTGCGGTGGCCGCGGCGGCCGTGGTCGGGGGTGGGGTCGGAGTCGCTACTAGGGAGGACAGGGCTGCATGGGGCGAAGCAGCGGCGGAGGTACTCGGAGAGCATGTCCATGTTGGGGAGGCGGCGTGCCGCGAGCACGGACAGGTGGATGTCGCCGTGGAGGAGGATAGCCTCATCGGCGGCGGAGTGGGATCCCATCGAGCCGATGGCGAAGGGAACAGCAGGGGCGTCAAGATGGAACATTCAGGAGGGGAGGAGGAGGCTTCGCGGTCTGAGATAAAGCGGAGAGATTTGGGGTGGGGCGGTGAGGAGGCCGAGGAGGTGGCAACTGGCGCAACGGTCAGGTCGTGCGGGGTCATGCGTTAAGATTCGCGAAACCCCTTTGATGCCTCGCGTACGGGAATCACGGCGCATCATCACTTCGCAACGTGATGCACGTGTACCCAATAAACCCCAACACACGTGTTTTTGTAAGAATTCATGAAAGAAATCTCACATTTTGGGTTTCTATTGGGAGTGTAAAATAAATTTTACGATTTATTATAATATTTTAGATGTAAAATTTTAAATAGAAATTATAATTTCCTTTCAAAAAACAAAATTTAATTACTTTAACTATGCAAAGTACATAAATAATTCTGTCCATCGAAAACAACATTCGATGTGGAAAGCCTTTTCCTTCTCTCGTATTTACAGTTGAGAAGGAGAAAAAGAATAAAGATATCAGTTTAATTGAAGAGTAGTGAGACGAGCGGCAGCCCTCCTCTTCCAAAGGCTCGACGACACCTTCCTTGGCTCGACGGCCACCACCCCACCGCCCACCATGATGGGTGCAGAGTGAGCAATGATCACCTCCTCCGTCTCCGCTGCCTTCCTCCAGTCGAAATCCCCCAAGCTGTTGCGTCCGCCGGCGGACCTACTCATCCCTCCGAGCGACGGTGGTGCAGACACCGGCGGCCTGCTCTTCCCGCCACCGCCCGCCGGCCCCACCTTGGGACGCCGGAAGATCTGGCGGATGAAGGATGCCAGCTTCCATTTTCGACCCGGTGGTGGGGGCTTCCGGCAGCACCCGGCGGTCATCTTCTCGAGCTTGATCTGGCCCATGCACGTCACCTTCGGGGACGAGGGTTCCTGCGGCGCCTCGAAGCCGCCGCGTCTCTTCTGCTTGCGTCGAGCTTCTATGGGTATAATGGAGACTGTGATCGGCCCCGAGAAGGATCTGCTCTGGCCATGAGCCCTCGGCTTCATCGGATTCTCGCGTCCGGTGGCAAGCTTTGGCAGGAATGTGATGATGCTTCTATCTGGTTTCTCCATGTAGAGAACGAAAGCTGAATGAGTCTGTATGATGTGACAGCTTCTGTAGCTATGGAGAAGAAGATGTTGATGGTGATGGGAAGAAGAAGACGAACGACGATGAGCATGGTCAATGGAAGAGATATTAAGGGCCATCTCCAACTGTCAGCCATCGGACATTAGAATAACAACGAGTAGTAGTAAGCTGTCAATGTGCTACTAGTGGCAATGCGGATAAGGATTGCGGTCAACGATTTCTGCGCTGAAGATGACAATAATCCCGGTCGGGGGTTGACCGTCAAGAAAAGACTCGGTCGAGGAATTTTTACAATAAAAATATTAAAGATTTAAAATTAATTTTGATTATTAAATATTTAAGATTCAAATTTTGATTCAATAAATTTTTTAAGATTACAACTATTGATAGTAAGATATTAAGAACAAATAATGTGTTTATAATTGATAAAATTATCATACTATTTTAAATATATATATATATATATATATATATATATATATATATATATATATTCTGTTAAATTATAATATAAGTTAATTATAAATTATCTCTTATAATTAATTATCTTTAACCTCTTTTAATCTCGTTTTTTCAAAAAAAAAATACATGACAAAACCGACGACATAAAAAAAAATCAAATATTTCATTTATTT
Organism: Musa acuminata AAA Group; assembly: GCF_036884655.1. Taxonomy (NCBI): domain Eukaryota; kingdom Viridiplantae; phylum Streptophyta; class Magnoliopsida; order Zingiberales; family Musaceae; genus Musa; species Musa acuminata. The sequence goes on along the minus strand of NC_088338.1, from coordinate 3,624,473 downwards.
TATAAAAATAAAAAAAATATTAATATAATTTTTAAAAATATAAAGATCGAAATACTAAAGATAAATAATTACATAAAATAATATGTAATTAATTCATCACCCTTATAGAAAAATAAATACTTCTTAAAAAAATAATGATAATTTAACTTTTTTTTTGAGATAAACAGTTTAATTAGCTAATCATATACCACATTATATTGATTTGGATCGAACCAAACGATTTATTTGGCCTGTCAAATTTGGTACCATAATCCATCAAAACAAGTCGATTTTGTCATCCAAGTCAAGCGATCATTCATCCAAAGTAATTTAGTTTTGTCTACATCCATGTCATTCCAAATGTATATATCAAACACCTAATCTAATGAAACGTATATAATAACCAAAACCCGTTTGTCATTTTAGGCTTAATCACATTCCACGGAACTGTTTTCCGATACCATAGACATCTCTATCAGCCAGTGTTGTTCACGGGGGGAGTCTTGAGGTTACAAACACACCTATGGATACCTAACTATTTATTCACTTGTGATCTAAAACAAACAAGTAAACCAGGCGACAAGATCATAGTCCGAAACACCATGCCATGGCATCAGGCATCTCGTAGTCCTAGTCCAGCATTCGAACCTTTACGTCAAGAGATTCTTGCACTCTGATGATGAATCAACAACGCAAAGATCAGCGGGTACTTTCCTCATCCTCGTTGCTCATCTGTGGAGTATACTGACTGGTGGATGATGGGGAGTAACCCGGTGACGTTGGCGAGTAGCCTGCACTCGGACTGCAATTATAATAGAAGCTAGGTCAAGTTTTGTTCTTAGAAGTGATGGCTTGTGGTTTAAACTGTAAACCGAAAATAATGAAATTTTGAGTAACCTGTACTGTGGAGAACTTGGGCTGTAATCTGGACCAGAACGGGAGTTAAATGGGCTGCAAAGGCACAAGAAGAAAGAGAAAAAGATATTAGTCAACTATGTTCAGTGTTCTCAAAGAGGCAAACTTGTAAGTGGCATACTAAGTCACATATGTTCCGGTGAGTCAGTTTAGTTTCAAGGTAGGTTTATCATCTTCCCTCCACTCATCTCACACAGAAATGTGTTATTCAATATTTCTAGTTGTGAGAGCGAGCTTAGCACAAAATGATACATTTAGGATGAGTGACATAAATTTTTACTGACTAGGATAAATGAGGATAATTTCAGAAAAAGAACTTGGGCCTTGTAAAATCATTACTTCATGGTAGTTCTAACTTTGATCTATAGATTGATAATCAGATTCCAGCACAATAAAAAAAAGTTATACTCACTGAAAATTCAATAATACACTTTATGATATTTATCAAGATACACCTCTGCTAGTCATCTTAGGGAGTTCAGTTAGTGCTGAACTTCCCGAGCAATTTGTTTTCTTTCTTCTCGTATAAATAGAACCACCGTTCTGTTGTGATACTGATGCTTCCACGTTAACAAATTGAATAAGTTTATCATCAAATATCTTAATTAATATGAGTGAAATAATATGAGGGGTGAACGAACAAATGGAACAGTTTCTCTTTGAATACAGATATTAAATATGTTATTAATCATCTTACTCCATGAGTCTGCAACCAGTAACATGAATAAGTATGAAGAAAGAAACAATAATAATGGTGCTGGTGACATACACCCAAATTTTCCAATGAGTAAAATATGGAACTTTAGATAAGGCAACTATTCTAAAAGTTGCCTTTTCCATGTCATATATCTATTAGTGGCCTTTTCCATGTCATAAATCTATAAGTGACAATGAAGGTGCATGAATAATCAAGCAAAAACTGAAATTGACATTAACAGAGAATTCGGTGATTACATTTCTCCCCCACTTAATAGAAATTTGATCCTCAAATTTGATTAAAAATAATATTAATCAATATAGTTAACTCTTGAAATACTAAGTCAAATGACAAAACTAAATTAGCTTGAAAAATATTCAGATTTAATATGTTACTCCAAAACTTTTAAATCAAAAGATATATATTTTTTAACATAAAATATATGACAAATTAATGAAACTCATTGAAGAAATTTAGTTTTAGGTTACCCATAACAAGTATATTAAATTTTATATCTGATAAATCAATAAAATTTTGAAGTTTTAAAAATTGATTGATTGTTGACATAAAATATAAGTTGAGGTGCAACTCAACAATAAAAAACAATTGAAATGATAAAAATTTATCCAACTATTCAACATATATATATTTTTATAATTTCAAATTATTTATATATTATATGTGTCAAAGAAATAACATTATATTTAATTCTCATTAGATCTCGTCATTACATTAAACAAATAATATCTTATAATTAATTTGATATTAAATCAAAACTCTATTCAAATTAATTACCCATATAATTAAGTTTAAATATCAATGCATGATCAAATTTATTCAACTTCAAAGGTACATATTTTACTAATGTCAACAATAACTTTTACAAACTATCCTAGCACATGTAAAATATAATCCTAATTTTAAGAATAATATATACTAACAAAAATTATAAAGGTAAATATTTTTTAATTTATATTTTTAAAAGATCCTATAAAATTTTTGTACCTAAAATTATCAAAACTTTTACATCTAAGAAAATAATTGAAACTTAGTATAATCTTCAATTAGTAAAACTAGATATTTTAACTATAAATATTCATAATAATGTCAGACAAAACTAAAAAAAATTAATTATCGATTCTAAAGAAACAACATAATAAGGCACTCAAGAAAGCTCGATCTTTTACAACAGATGTAAACCCTTACCTGTAATTTGGAGATGATTGACCGTATGGACTGGATGGTGACAGCCTTGGACTGCTTGGAGAATAAGCAAGCGAAGGACTGTACTTTGCTGAGGCAGGATTGTAACTTGGAGATGTGGGGCTATAACTTGGGGATGTAGGACTATAGCTAGGAGATGTTGGACTGTATCCCGGAGAAGTTGGGCTATAGGCAGGTGAGGTAGGACTGTATGATGGTGAAGTCGGGCTATATGAAGGTGATGTTGGGCTATATGAAGGTGATGTCGGACTATAGGAAGGTGATGTTGGACTATAGGATGGTGAGGTTGGGCTGTAGGCAGGAGATGTTGGACTGTAGGCTGGGGAAGTCGGACTGTAAACTGGAGAAGTAGGGCTGTAGCTTGGCGAAGTAGGACTGTAACTGGGGGAAGTTGGGCTGTAACTGGGGGAAGTAGGACTATAAGTAGGAGAGGTAGGGCTATAACTGGGAGAGGTCGGGCTGTAGCTGGGAGAAGTTGGCGAATATGATGGACTTGTCGGAGAGTAAGCAGGACTTGTAGGACTATATCCAGGAGAGCTAGGACTGTAGGTCGGAGAAGTGGGACTATAACCGGGAGATGTAGGGCTGTATCCTGGAGAAGTAGGGCTATAACCTGGAGAAGTAGGACTGTATCCCGGAGATGATGGACTGTAGCCTGGAGATGATGGACTGTAACCTGGAGATGAACTGGGGGAGAAAGCCATTCCACCAACATAAGGAGAAAACTGAGCATCTGTAATCGGTGAAGCACGAATATTTGGGCTCAGCAAGTAACTTGGAGACATCATTCCTTCATGATATGGTGTCCCGGATATGGGTGATCGAGATGGTGTCATTCCAAAATCAAATCCACCAGGACCACCAAAACCACCATCCATATAACTAGGAAGTTGGAGTTCAATCGCCTGTTGCAACATCTGATCATTCAAATACAGTGCACAATCACCTGTGCCAATTGGTGCAAGCTGACCAAGCATAATATTTTCAGTAACTCCTCTAAGGTGGTCACCTTCAGCATAGACAGCAGCATCAAGGAGGATGTCAACAGTTTCCTCGAATGAACATCTCATCATGGGGCCAGTATCATTTCTATTGATACCATGCCGGGTGATGGCCATTAGGTGACCTCTGTAGGTCATTGTGTCACATAGAATAGCCAAGTGACGGTAATTCACATAAGATCCATCAAAAGATATGACCACACGCAACTCATCCAAGAGAGATCTCCGAACAGCCTCGATGCCAAGAACCTCAATAACTTCAATCAAGTGGTTGCTTGTAGTCCTAGTTGCATCAATATCTTCATGGCACATAACAGCCAAAAGATTAACGCCTTCAGTGTCGAGCATCCACTCAACATCTGGTTTGAAGCCTTCATTTTCATCAAACCTATTTATCTTTCCTGACTTGATAAAAACTTTATTGATATCAGGAATGCCCCGAAGTGCCATTTCGGTCAACATGTTGCTCTCGATCTTTTTCAAGAAGACATCATCCTCCGCAGATTCGTCTTGTAATTCACCTTTAGGCGCATCATCATTCATGATACGAATACGGAGGATGAGCTTGTCTGCATTATCATCATTAAAGATGCATGTCAAATCATCATCAAACTCATGATTGATCTTCTCTGCAATGTCTGCCATGCTCAACTTCTTGTCAACCATCATCTCGCGATTCAGTTCAATACGAAGCAGCCAAGGAGATATCTTTTCAGGAGCAATATCCTCATCTGGCATTTCATAATATGACTTGACAAATTCCACATCTTCCTCAATAATGGTACTCATAGGGTCAGGATCATACCATATTTCAGTGGCATGTGTAACACTTCGCAGTGTTGTGTATTCCAATGCACATTGTACATTCTTAGCCAGTTCTTTCTTTTTATTAACCCCAGGCTTCAAATAAACAGAAAGAGAAGGAGTTTTAATCTTCTTAGCAACATTAATAATTTCCCTCAACCTGGGAACTCCAAGAGTGACATTCTTGGCACTCACACCAGCATAATGGAAGGTATTTAAGGTCATCTGTGTAGCTGGCTCTCCAATAGACTGGGCAGCTACACAGCCAATCATTTCACCTGGAGCTACCAGTGACTGCAGAAAACGAGATTCAATTTCACCAATAACCCATTCAAATGCCTCACGAGTGAGCCTATACTCCTTCATAACCCGTTTGCTAGCAAATGAACTACGAAGAAGGATATTGAATAATAAAGTAGCATTTTTTTGAGCCTCCATGCTCAAAAAATCATCACCAGGAACCACTTTGAGCCTTTCTTGAAGCTTATCAATAGCTTCCACAATCTCCATTGGGTGCATGTCAGATGGCCTTCTCAGATCAATCTTGAATGTCTTTTGTGCATTCCAGATAAGTCTCTTGAGATTCACAGGCATAGGAATTGAGATATCACCAGTAGTAGCAATCTCAGTGCCAAGCTGGTAACGGTCAGCTTCTAGTTTCTGAACCTCTGCATCAAACACATTTCTAAACTCACGGATAGTTTTCAAATCCTCAACATGCTCAGGTTGTAAGTAGCTAGGATTCCAGTTGTCATCATCGATCTCATACCTGAAAACACTATCAAACTCGCCCTTTTTCATCTTCAACGAATCAAATTTCTGGTACTCAATCCAAACAGCATCCATACCATCTTCTCCATATAAGAACTGAATAACATCCCCCAGAGAATTTCTGACAGTACCATCATATTTAACCATTATGTCTTCCATAGCCTTTACAAGACGACGTTGGATGTAGCCCGTCTCAGAAGTCTTGACAGCAGTATCAATCAAACCTTCCCTACCACCCATGGCATGAAAAAAGAACTCTTGTGGTGTCAACCCACGAAGGTATGAATTCTCCACAAAACCACGACTTTCAGGCCCATAATCGTCTTTAGTGAAATGAGGCAATGTTCGATCAATGAAACCAAAGGGTATTCGTTTGCCCTCAACATTCTGCTGCCCCACACAGGCAGTCATCTGTGAGATATTGATAAAACTACCTTTTGATCCAGCAGTAACCATGGCCTTTAAGTTGTTACTTTCGGATAAGCTCTTCTGGGCACTACTACCCGCATCATCACGAGCCTTATTCAGTACCTGAGAGGCAAAGCACCTGTTCAGTAGATGAACATGATATTTTTTATATGATGGGCTAAGTGAAAATTTCATGTGTTGTACCTGATTTACTCTATTTTCGAACGAGTCCATCATGGTTCGCCCAGGTTCAGCTTCCAATTGCTTCTCCTGTGCAAGCTTGATAAGATCTTTCACGTCATTTTTAGCTTTTGAGATTGTTTCATTGATTTTCTCCATTGTTGCTGCATCGGCAATTGTGTCTCCAATTCCAATACTAAAAGCATTCTGTAACAGCCAATAGTTCACAAGCCACTGTGTGTGCCCCAAAAATTTGCGAGCTGCATCTGGGCCAACTTCTTCCCTGATATACAAGTATGAAACAAAGCAAAATAAGTGCTAATGGGATACAAAGCAAAGTCATCATTTTCCAAACAAACAGCTTAGTTAGACTTACCAGATGACATGAATAAGACTTCCAGTAGATGTTCCTAGAGTTTTTTTGCAAAGGGTGCCTGAAAGAAGTTCACCCTTCTCAATTCGAACTAGAGTGTCACCTGGAGTAATGAAACCAGTTTCTGATTCTGAATGCCATGCTGAAAATCTTATTAAGTTTATTTGCTTTGGGATGATCAGGTTGAAAACTTGTTTTCCAGTCCACAATGGCCTAGGTTTCAATATAGCAGGAGCAGGTACCTTTCCATCAAAGTCTTCCCACCACATCAAGATGTTCATAAAGACATCCTGTCACAACATAATAAAAAAAAATCCCCTCTTCAATACTGATTCATCGAGACTAGATATTGTGAAGCAAAAGCACAAAAAGGCAAGCAAACAACACTTTTCTATTGCTAGCACCTTTTCTATAAATGTATCCCTTTTGGTAATCTTGCGACATCCCAGAAGGGTATCCTGGACAATACCCATAACAGGGCGATTTGACTGAGGTGAAACAATACACTTTGGTACCATCATTAGCTCTATGACTTCTGCTCTGGTTTCAAAAGATTGGGGAACATGCATGTTCATCTCATCACCATCAAAATCAGCATTATACGGAGATGTTACAGATAGATTTAAGCGAAAAGTTGAGTAAGGCATAATTTTTATCTTGTGCCCCATGATGGACATTTTGTGGAGACTGGGCTGCCGGTTGAAAAGAACAAAGTCACCATCACACAAATGGCGCTCGACCTACCAAAATAAAATAAGTTAATACAATGTAAACCGTAGAAACGAAAGTAAAAATAAATATAAAAAACCAATTATACAAACTGGCCTTGTATCCAAGCTCCAAATGGTGATCACTGCTTTTTTTCAAGTATCGAAGATCAAGCCTTTGACCATCTTCTCGTATGATATATTTTGCACCGGTTTTTCCAGGAGGAGGATGAGGCCCATATTCCACAAGTTCTTTTAATCTGCAGAAGCAAACAACTGTTATGAAACTGTCTATCATCCTCTATGTGACATTTATACAAGGCACCACATGAGCAAATTACCTCTCAATATTGTATGGGGTTACGGTCTCTGGGTACGTAAGATTCAAAGCTATGCTCCAAGGAACTCCGAGTTCATCAATGTTGATTGTAGGGTCAGGTGTAATAACTGTTCGTGCTGAAAAATCAACACGCTTTCCCATCAAGTTACCTCTAATTCGGCCTTCTTTAGCCTTTAGTCTACTGCATATAGATTTAATGGGCCGTCCTGACCGCTGTGTAGCCTGCACAAACAGAAAATGGATTTCACAAAAACAAACATACAAAATCATAAGGGAAGCACAGAACTGGGCAAGTCATACCCTAGGCTGACCAGGAAGCTCATTATCAAAATATGTGGCAATGTGAAATTGCAATAATTGAGCAAATTCTGAAATAATGTGAGCTGGAGCTCCATTCCTCTCTTGCCTCCTCAAATTCTCATTGTGCCTAATTATCATTGCCAATTGATGTGTCAAATCATCCTGTTGTCAATAAAAAGTCAGCACATTTAAGACACTAAAAAAATGCAACTAGCTTAATTGTAACAGGTTAAAGTGCTCTGGCTCATGTGCCTTTAACTCTGAACGAACTCACCTCACTCCTCGAAGAAGTATCCATCATCACAGAAGGTCTTACAGGAGGTGGAGGAATTGGAAGAACTTGCAATATCATCCAATCAGGGCGGGCATATTTGGGATTTAAACCCAATAGCAAACAGTCCTCATCGCTTATCCTCTTTAGAACACTAAGAACCTGCAAACATGTTTGAAAAAGGTAGACTTATGCATGCATTCTCCAGTTATGTAGTCCATTATGAAGAGTTCCAAGGAAATACCCTCTCAGCAGAAAGAATTTGTTTTCTCTCAGCAGGTTCAGGAAGCTGCTCTTGTTCATCAGATTTCTTTTTTGGAGCTTTATATTCTGCAACCATTTTCATTCCATCTATGGTAATGTTTGGCTGCTGAGCACCACATCCACCCCTGCTCTTCTTCATTGGTTCTTCTGAGTCTTGTTGACCCTGGACATCAATGTCATCACCACCAGAACATTTCTTCTTGCTTTTACAGGCATCATATATTCTCTTCAACCTATTTTTTGGGTTCCTAATTTTCAAAGCTTGCTTGAACCTGGTATCCTCCTGAAACAAAGAACAAATGTGGTAAGAAGGAAGTTTGTGCTTAAAATGCTAAGTAGTCATATGCTCATCACATATACAACCATAAAACCACTGTCTATCACAATTCTAGAAATAGAAGAGAGGCTGAACCTAAGCTTGCTGCTGCAAAAACAACATAGAGTTTCACATCCTAGCCATCCAAATAAGTTGAAGTTTGGCGCAAAAATTCGACTAAAAGGAACAATCTTATTATTTAGATAACAATTAAACCAATGATCAAGTAACTATCATGTCAAATATCAGTTTTTTGAAGAGTAAAAAACTAAAAGTACTCCCACCAAAGTCATGTTGCAGCTCTTTTCTCTAAGTTGTGCAGACAAACTAAATTTCGCTCAGATTGTATATAGTAGCTAAAACTTCACATCCACCAATACAACCAGAAGAATACCAAAAACGAAGTTCTAAATTTACTAAGAACCTTAAAGTCTAGATCTTTTTTAGTATACTCAAGTTAAAGGACCATTTTCTTCGTGTTCCTTCCACTTGAGCAAATGATTCCTAAGAGAGCCATCTGAAAGGTGCCGATCAATCGTACCTCGTCAGCAAGGATCTTGGAGCAATTGAAGCAGACGCAACGCATAATAGCAAGCACCGTCTTGAGGAACCCGATATGGAACATGGGTTTGGCGAGCTCGAGGTGACCAAAGTGACCGGGGCACTCCGCCATGTTAGCCATGCAAGTCTCGCACTTCATCTTCCGGTCGATGGTGCCGAGCCGCGGGTCGCTGAGCCCTGCTGGCTTCGGCTTCCCCCGCTCCATCGTCTCTCCGTGCTCGATCTGCACCACCGACATTTGCCGCTGCCGCCCGACACCCAAACAAGAACCAAATCAGGCTCAACGAACCACGGAAACCAAGCATCAGTAGAACCCTAGAATGGGAAAGAAAACAGGGCGGGATTGCGAGGATTACGATCTCGTCGGGGCTGAGGATGCCGAACTGGACGGTGCGGACCTTGGCGACCTCGGCCGGTGAGAACGGGAATCGCGTGTCCATGACTGCAGAAGAGGGGAAAACACTAGGGTTTTGATCAAAAAATTGGGGCTTTCAGCGACGGAGAGAAAGAATCCAATCGAATTCCTGCTTCGAGTTCGTTTTTGGAGTTCGATTTGTCCTATGGCGGTCAATTTTTGCTTCGGCAAACTTGATGGATAGCGCGATCTCCTCCCATCTCACGCGGAAAAGGAGGCAACCGCGAGCCGAATCCAGTGAAAGAAAAGGAAAGGGGATGGAAGGGGGGTGGGTCTATATTTATAGACGGAGGCCGACCTAGGGCGACGGGTTTCTGCTATCGTGCGCCGGAGGACAATTGGTGTTTGGCTTCGTGATGGTTGATCTGGACCATCCGATTGTTGTCGGCACGTGCGCGGTTGACTTGGACTTTCATTTTATCGGATTTAAAATCCTTTTTTTGGCTGATAGATTACATGACTCTGTAAGTGTTCACTTCTCACTTTTTCTAAGCAAAAACGAGATTTAGTCTCGTACAAATATTTTTGGGGGAAAATAATTGTTTATTAATTAGCTTTGTTGTCCCAATGTTAGCTTTTAGTAACAAAAAGTTATTTATTATAATTTTTGTTGCTCGAGAATAAGATTAAATCCAGCTGCTATATCCACAAAGTAATTAGAAGTTGCCAAAAATCAAATCCCAAAAAAAAAATACTGAGAATATATATATATATATATATATATATATATATATATATATATATATATATAAGCTTTAATTTCGATCTGTTAAAGGCGAAAATATCTGGAATTGGGCCTAAGCCGGCCCAATTAAACCTCGTCTCTCTGTACTCTGGAAACAAAACCCTACAACCGCACTCGTCCGCTGCTGTCGCCAACCGTCGGCCATGGCTTTCCTGCACACACCAAGAAGGCCTCCTCGCTCCTTCCTTCTCCCTCTCCTTTGCAAACCCCTCTGCACTTCTCCTTCTCCGATCGACTCTCCCCCCTCCGACATCACCATCGCCACCGCTTCCATCTCCCCCACCGAGTCCAAGCTCCTCGATAACCTCCATGTCCTCATCAGGGACCACCACCGCGACAACCCCCACCTCGCCCCGTCTGCCGCTTCTCCTCCCCCTGATCTCACCATCCCGTCCCTCTCCTCCTCCTTCTCCAACCTCTCCCCCTCCCCTCCTTCCGCTTCCCTCGCCGCTCTCCTCGTCGACCGCTGCGCCTCCCTCCGCCACGGCATTCCCTTTCCGCAGGCCCTCGCCTTCTTCAACTGGTGGCTCGCTGCGTCGCCCTTCTCCTCCCCTTCCCCTGCCTTCGCTGCCGCCTTCATCGAAATGATTGACCTCTGCGGCAAGCTACGCCACTTCGACATCGCCTGGCACCTGCTCGACAAAATGCGCGCTTTGGGAATCCCCGTCACCAATCAGACGTTCTTCACCTTGATCCGCCGCTATGTTCGTGCTGGTCTCCCCGAAGATGCCGCCGAGGCCTTCCGCCGCATGCCGAACTACGGATGCGAACCCGAACCCAGTACATTTGCCTCCCTCCTTGCTGCCCTTTCAAAGAAACGCCTTGCTGCTGAGGCCCAGTCTCTCTTTGACGCCCTCAAGCACCAATTTCCTCCTGACGTTGTAATCTACTCTTCACTCGTCCATGCCTGGTGCCGTGCCGGTAAGCTCGACGAGGCCGAGCGTGTTTTTGCCGAGATGGTGGCGAATGGAATTCCACCAAATGTGTATACCTATACTGCTGTGATTGATGCAATGTGCCGAGCGGGACAGATTCCCCGTGCAAATGAGCTTCTTTGCCAGATGATTGACGCTGAGTGTTCGCCCAACGCAGCTACTTTCAATAGCCTGATGAGAGCGCATGTCAAGGCTGGGCGGTCGGAGAAGGTGCTGCAGGTCAATAACCAGATGAAGCAATTAGGGTGCGAGCCTGACATTATAACCTACAATTTCCTTATTGAAACCCACTGCAGGAAGGACCAGAAGAACCTCGATGCTGCCCTCAAAGTGCTTAACCAAATGACTGCAAGAGGGTGCATCCCAACTTGCCACTCCTTCAACCCCATATTTCGTTGCATCATAAATCTTGGGAATATTAATGCAGCACACAAGCTATATGATCGGATGAAAGAGCTTGGATGCAAGCCGAACACAGTTACATATAATCTGTTAATGGAGATGTTTAGCAAGGAGAAGTCGATGGACATGATGCTGAGGATGAAGAGGGAGATGGTGGAGGAGGGCTTGGAGCCAAACATTAACACATATGGGGTATTGATCACAGCATTTTGCGAGAGAGGACATTGGAAGCGAGCTTATGGGTTAATGAAGGAGATGTTGGAGGAGAAAAGTCTCAAGCCAACAGCTCCGGTGTATGAAATGGCGATGACACTGCTGAGGAGAGCAGGGCAGCTGATGAAGCATGAGGAACTTGTGGAGAAGATGGTTGAGCGTGGATTCATTAATCGACCCTCGTGATGGCACAATGTGGTACTGACTGATGATCATCTACGAGCAACTATAGCTTGTCTACTGGAAAGCAGTATCATCTCATTAAAAGGCAATTCACGGGATATGCTCTTTTATTTTATTTATATCCAAGCAGAGATTTCATGAGCCATGCTTTGTTGCTATATCGTTGAGTACTGAATCATAAGAATTAGGCTTTAGCAGCAACTGTAGTTTTTTGTATGCGTTTCTACTAGGAAGAAGTGTCATTCTTTTAGAATGCAGTTCGTGGGGTATAGGATTTTGGTGTCTTTGTATCCAAGCAGATTTCATGAGCTCATACTTTGTTGTGATATATCAGTGAGTGCTAATAAGAACTAGGCTTTTACAGCAACTATAGTCTGTTGTGTGTGTTTCTACTAGGAAGAAGTGTCATTCTGTTAAATTGCAATTCATGGGACATAAGATTTTTGGTGTATTTGTATTTTGTTGTTTTATCAGTGAGTACTAATAAGAACTACGCTTTTACAGCAATTTGTTGTATGTGATTCTACTAGGAAGAAGTATCATCCTTTTAAAATGCAATGCTTGGGACATACGATTTTGGTGTTTTTGTATGCAAGCAGAGATATCATGAGCCCATATTTTGTTATTAACTGTCAGTACTTAAAATAAGATGTAGAAGAAAACTAGCAGCCTCCAATATATGACATATGCCTCTGGGAAGATGATGCTGTATATAGGGCTATGTTCTTATCATGCATTGGATATTACATGTTATGAGTTTAAATTTTATATTGGATCCTTTCTTAACAACTTAAGCTTTTAAGCTTTTGTAATTTATGATGACCCAATAAAAATATCTGTAAGTACATTAAATGTGATCCTTAGTTCTTAATATCTTATGTTCTAGTTTCTTTTTTCAGTTAAATACTGTGTCTTGAACTTTGTCTTTTTTTTCCATATATATATAACAAGCAATTGAGCTGCCATATATTCTTCCCTGTTGCCTATTCTGATTCATATTCTTCCCTTGGATATAACAAGCAGTTAAATGCATGGCCTATCCTTGCTCTTTGTAAGAACTGTGATCATAACATTAATTCTGTTGTTATAGTGTTTTTGAGATGGCTACGTGATACATTACAGTGTTTCAACTTCCCATTGTCTCTGATTCTTCTGATTAATGTCTCTCTCTTTGTAAGAACTGTGATCATAACATCAATTCTGTTGTTGGTGTTTTTGAGATGGCTATGTGATACATTACAGTGTTTCAACTTCCCATTGTCTGTGTTTCTTCTGATTAATCGTCTCTCCTTGTACCTGTGTGTGATACATTAGTGTTTCAACTTCTCATTGTCTGTGTTTCTTCTGACTAATTGTCTGTCTCTCCTTTTCTCTGTGTGATGATTGATCTGCAGAAACTATAAGCTTATGTAGACTGTTGCAGTTTTGCCTGTTGTTTTCCCTCTTTGTTTGGTTTACATGAAAGATAAGCTTCAGCAAAGAGAACTCATGGTTGCATGGACCTACAAGTTGAAAGAACAAATAAAGGATTGCATCATGCTATGTTCTGTGAGTTTGTTAGATTAAATTGAAAAGGCCAAAAATAAATCATATATATTATTTATTATGTGTGTGTGTGTAAGTTGAATGAATCCAAGTCAAAAATATTAGAATTAACATATATGAGACTGAACAAAATATATTTTGTAAGGTTAAGCTATTAAATTGTGATTCAAACTCAATATATATTAATGAACGCTTTTAATGTCTAGCAACATAAGATTATTTTAATTTTATAATATATACTTCATGTTTAATAGAATAGCATTGCAGGAAGACATCTGAACTCTCATACAAAAATATAGATCTTTTTTATTCATGAATTGCTACAGGTAATTAAAGTTATATTCATGAAACAAAATTTAAAGATCTTTTTTCTTTTTCTTTTTCTCTTCAAATACACCTTGTACTCGATCAACTTAAATTGATTTATGATGCACTTCAATTTGATCTAAGATAGTACGTACGCATAGGAAAATATTTACCAAGTTAGTCCAAAGTACCTAAATAGTTAATCATACTGGGATTTGACTTTATCACTCCATCCTTAATTATTCCTGATGTGAAACATACTCTATTCAACCCACTTAAATGGATACAAATTCGTGAGTACTCCCCACCCGTTCGTCGTGTCTACCGACACCGATGCCGATGCCATGTCATCGCCAACTCATCAGGCGAAGAAAAGAACAGAACAAATCCAAAGAGAAACATCGCAAGAGATCTCCGTCACCGTCATCACCTAACCCTAAACATGGCTCGTGCACGCCAAGACAACCCCCCCCCCTCCCTCCGTCCCTCTCGAGCTCAGTATCTTCGTGCGGGAAGTGAAGCCACAAGCCGCGGGAATCTCGTCGTCGCGTCAGCGGACGAGGCGCAGGTGGCTCCACATCTCCAAACTTTGAGGTTCGTCACGCGTCCTTTTCGCCCTCCGATTTCGGTGGCGCGCTGTGAACTCCCACGATTCTGTCCTCCCGAATCTGTCCGTGTTTGTATGTACGTTGTCGACGTTGTGTGCTGTGGTGGTGTCTGCAACGTGTATTCGAAAATGACGGCGTTTGCGTTAATATCTTGGAGACAGGGACGAGCATGAGGCCTATATCCCCTCCTCCTCCATCTCCTCTCCTCAATGTCCAGGGAAGAAGGCAGCACCTGACTCTGGTCTTTTACCACCTCTGCAACGGAGGAAGCCTAGAATGTTTCCCTCCATGTCTCTGCTCTGGTACCATATCAGTGGTGAGTTCATGGGTTCGCCTGTATCAACCTTTCTTGTGTCTATCTACCTTTTTCGTGTCATCGCTAACTTGTAATCTTGCAGGTGAACCAGTAGAATCACATACGAGGAGCAGCGGCAGCAGCTTCTCCGCTACCGAGGAGTGCTGGCGCTCTATCGAAGGCGATAACGCATGCGCCCATGGCGAAGCGTCACGACGGCCGGACTACACGCTCCTCCTCGAGCCAAAACAAGACGCCCTCGCTGCGGTCATACGCAGCGCCCGGCACCGCCTCCCCTCCCTCCTCCCCGACTTCTTCAACGCCACCCTCGGCGCCAGCGACTTCTGCGGCTCCCTCGTCGAGTCGATCCGCCGCGCCCGCGTCGACCAGATCGAGCTCCACGAGGGCTTCCCGGTCCCCGACGCTCGGCGGCGGCCCGTGACGGCTACCCTCCGCCGCCTCTCCAGGCTCCACAACCCCTTCTCCGACTCCGCACGGCTCCAGTTCGAGAGGATCCACCAGGCGTTCGACCCGCTGGTGCGGCGGCTCATACATGCGCACCGCCGGGCGATGCGGCGGCTGAGCCATGCCGACTTGGCCGCCAGGGCCGCGTCGTTCTTCGCCTGCGGGGTGGCCGTGACGATCCAGGCCCCGTTCGCGCGCGCGGAGGCGCAGCTCGGCGCCGCCGCGAGGGGAGCGTTCGCGCTGGACCGGGACTTCGACACCATGGGCAGCATGGTGAGGAGGTTAGGCGACGAGATCGAGCACACGAGGAACGTGATCAAGCTGTTCACCGACGACGGTGACGACGACATGGGAGAAGGGCTGATGCTGAAGGAGGTGGCCAGGGAGCTGCAGGTGAGCGGGTGCGAGTTCATGAACAAGCTCGCGGAGCTCGAAGAGCACGTCTCTACGTGCTTCCTCAACATCAACAGGACGAGGAGGATGGTGATACAGGAGATAGTGGCTCACCAGCAACGACAGATCTATACAACTGAAGCCTTGGATTAGGCTCTTTTAATGTGTATTTAGTCGATTTCAACTGTGAATCTTAATCATGGTATATATACCTCATAATTTTTTAATATAATAATAGTAATAATAATAGTAACAATAATATAAATCTATCTCAAATAGTTAGGACTTTATTATTATTATTATTATTATTATTATTATTATTATTATTATTATTACTGTTTTATAATAATAATAGAACATAAATTGCCTTAGTAAGATTAGTGGTTTCATTTTTAAGTGTGCAAAGAGTTATTCTTTAGATCTAAATTTACTATAAAGATCAACCTAATTTTAAATCAACATAAGTATCTCTGGTGAAGATCCAGAGAAAACTTGACTGATAATTTTGTTGAGATTAAGATGGAAGTGACATGAATCCAAATTAGTTATTCATCCTCTTACATCCCATATATGACTAAATTAAGGGTTATTCGTAATCAAATTAAACTTTTTTTTTTTCTGATAAGGAGGGGATAAGAAAATATTTTATTTTTTATTTGTTATTTTTATAAAATAGGTTTAAATTTTTATTTTCAAAAATAGTATTATTAATATAAAAAAATAGTACTTGAAAAATAGATTAATTACATATTATCTTTTATAATTAACTATTTAGTATTCTACTTCTTATATTTTTAAAAATAATATTAAGATTTTATAATAATAATAATAAAATTATTTAATTTCGTTTCTATTTACCTCGACTCTGGAAATACCGTACTCACTAATAAATTCTTTAGTATTTTCGATAACAAAATTGATTATATATAAAAAATAAGATTAAATATTTTACTTTCATAAATATAAAAAATTAATATATTTTTAAAAAATATAAAAATTAAAAGTACTAAAGGTAATTAAATGGTGAAGTAATATGCAGTTAGCTCACTCGAAACACAACCAAACTGGCTTAACACTTCCTACGTTTTGACTAAACTGAGTCGGGGTCGCAAGGGTTATAACGCACCGCGAAGTACCACAACCCAGCCCCCAAACACCCCCTCATCAAAACCCTAGCTGTCGATCGATCGTATCATCGAGCCGTTGGCCGGAACCCAAATCCTTGCCCAAGATGGCGTTCACGGGGCGGTTGCGCGAGCTGATGAAGAAGTACGGGAAGGTGGCGCTCGGCGTCCACCTCTCCGTCTCCTTCGCATCCATCACCGGCTTCTACGTCGCCATCAAGAACAACGTCGACGTCGAGTCCGTCTTCGAGAGGGTCGGCCTCTCGTCGGGCGTCTCGGAGAAGGATCGCGCTGCTGATACCTCCTCATCCTCCTCTTCCTCTTTCCCCTCAGGCGACGCGGTCATCTTGGACGGCGTTGACTCTTCGGCGCCGAGGGAGGAGCAGCAGCAACGGAGAAGGAACAGGACGGCGGAGCTGGCGGCGTCCAGCGGCGGAGCCCTAGCTCTGGCGATACTCTGCAACAAGGCCCTGTTTCCGGTTCGGGTCCCGATAACGATCGCCCTCACGCCGCCGATAGCCCGGTTCCTGGCGAGGAGGAACCTCCTCAAGAATCACGTGTGATAACTCTGCCCAAATCTGTGATCCTTTTCACCTTGTGCTTCTTGATTTGAAATGCTTTTGGGAAGTAGACATGCTGAGTTTATGAATAGAAATAATGGAAAGATTGCATTTTGACCTGCTTCTGGTTTCTACTACGAGTATTTGTTGTGGTTTTGTTCAATAATGAATAACTTGAGCTTTCATAAGTGTTTGATGTGAACATTCAGTGTCTTCGATCTCATTTCTTTTCATCCTATTAGGTTGTTAATAGTTGACTCTTATCAATATTAAATGCATTATAATATGAGTATAGATTGTGATTATGAAGTACAACAAAATCTAGTCTCATTGCATGTTTTTGCTTGGTATAGACTGTGATTATGAAGTACAACAAAATCTAGTCTCATTACACGCTTTTGCTTGGATATATTGTTGAGTAAATATGGCAAGGATACTGGTTGCACATTAGATGTTAAATCTCATGCACAATTATGGATGAATAATAGCACTTAAAGTACATTTTCATATTAAATTTCTGCCTCTATTGTGGGTATCCTCGCTAGTTTGTTATCATGAATGTAATATTTCTGAGGCTAATTTTACTAGTCCTCTTCAGGATTATTTTCACTTGACTTTCTATTTCTACCTCCTCTCTTGTATTTCATTTTTCTTTCTTGTTGTGTTAAGATCACTTGGAATAATTGTAACTAAATAAAAGTTCTATCTCAATAAGTATTGTAAACAATGTTCTTTATGTGTGTTTGCCAAATTCTTCAAGTTTCAACTTATTCTTTTGGCTTTAGTGTTGCTTAGGAAGAGTATACTAGCAAAGTGTGATTCAAAAACACTTTCATATTTCATGTGACTACTACCTATAGTTTCTTAAGAAGGTGAAAACTTGTTGTCTATTTGTCATGGTCTTTGGTCCAGTCTCATGTGGTTTACTTCTGTAGAGCTAAATGTTCTGATAGTACCGGTGCTACAGGATAATATGGATGTCTGCAATTTGAATTAGGAATGTGAAAGTGCATAATGAAGGTTCAGTGATATGTAAAAACAATAGGTTAACTCCTAGTTGACTTGATGGGATGAAACTCGTGTAGGTGCGATTCAACAACATTTCATATTTTATGTTGTAGTAGTTTCTTAATAAGGTGAAACTATTCATCTTGTAGTTGTCAAGAAGTTTCATATGCTTGGTTATCTAGAGCCAAATGTTATTAGAGTACATAAGGAATAAACTTGAAATCGGATAAATTAGTGGTACCGCTGGAGAATATGGATGTATGCATTATGAATTAGGAATGTGAAAGAGGATAACGAAGGTTAAGTGCTTTGCCAAAACAATAGGTTAACTTCTAGTCCACTGGCCAGCGACGAGACTTGTCCTCTTGTGTATCATCAGACAAAAAATGCCGTTTTTTCTAGTTCTCAAAGGAAACAAGTAAGCTTCTTATTTTCATCCCAAGGCCATTTGCATGGATAGATAGATAGACAAGGGCAGTGTAAATGGGATGGAGCAAATTTGCTCAGGACATCTCCAGCTTTGAGAAAATTTGCTCTGTATCTCATAACATGTTTTCATTTTCAAGTTGGCAATTTCAGAGCAGGTGCTAGTTTTTATTCTTTCTTGGTCAGCCATGTAAATCTGGTTCCCTGAAATTATCTGAACTTTGAGTTGTCCTCCTGGGTGGAATATCCATGTCCTTTCCAAACTACATCTGAGGCTATGTCAAAATGATCATGAAAGTTGTAATTGTGTGAAATTTGTTCTTGTATTGCTGACTGACTTCTGGGAAAAGAGGGAAGATGGATAGTTTGAACCTCAAGGAAGCAGATGTTCTAAGTTGCTATGAAGTTAGTAGTGTGGAAGAAGAGGCAATGAGTGCAATAAAAATATCTTATTTTGATTGTGCTCATTTTGTTTGTTAAGACTACAACACCGGGTTAATTAATGATTATTTTTTAAAATTAATTATGTTTAGTATTTTAATTCTTATATTTTTTAAATTAATTGGGATCTCTATACTTTTATAAGTGAAATATTTAGTCTTGTTTCTTTTCTCTTCATGTAGATTCTAAAAATATCACAAGGTTTATCATTGAGTATATATTGATTCTATTTTATTTCGATTTACTATTGAGACGTGGTATTTCTGTTAGTTAGTAGATTCTACAAGGAAAAACGAGGCTAAAAATAATTAATTACATCGACTAATATATAATTAGCTCGTTACTTAATTATGAAACATTACCATCAATGAATCATGTGTAAGTATATATTGAATTGTATGAAAATATGCAGAAGTTGTATATGAGAAGTCCATTACCATCACCAAGAAAATGATGAAAGTACTGGAAACATGGAAGTCGTCATTTTTATCCTCCTCATCTGATGTACTTCCAGAAACGTAAACCCAAATCTAATCGACTTTTAGCTTGAAAGAATAATCTGGTGGCTAATCTGGTAGCAGACTCATACTGTCTTCTTGTAGCGCTGCTCTCTTCCCATTGGATAGGATTGGATCCCAAACATGAAAAAAAGGATTGATCAAGTCATCAGAGAGAAATTAACAATTCATTCAAGTTATTTTTCGGTGTCCATTCGAAACTAAACACGGGTAAAAAATAAAATCTAATTATCATCAAATATCAATCGTATTGGGGAGAGAGAGAAATTTTCAAAAACATTATGTTTAAATTAGTTCGACAATTCCTATCTATCCTATGAGATTGTACTTAAAAAATTTTCTTATTACAATTTAAAGATTGTACTTTGAAGAAACTTTAATATTATTTTAAATTCATTTGGAAGCACTATTTCTAGTGATTATATATATCTTTGAATATTTAAAATGATATATGCTATACCAAAATTTTGAGGGATAAATATGTGATTTGGAAACCGTAAAAGGATAGATATGTAAAACCGCCTTCAACCGGAGTCCAAAGCACACGTGGCACGAGGCGGACGGGTCCAACCGTTTCATCCCAAACAAATCTGCGGTCCGCTGCTCCGGACAAAACAGCGACTCCTTAGACTACCAGATCGGCCCAGGTCGCGCCCCAATCTCCGCCTTCCCTCGCTCCCTCCGCCTGCACGGCCACCGGCGCCGCCACAAGCCGGTGCGGAGAAGATGATCGTGTGTGTCGCCGTCGTCGGCCATCAGGTAACATCCGTCTCCGTCTACGTATATCCCTTTTCCGCGCGGCTGCAAGGGTTAGAACCCCCCCCCCCCCTCTTCCTTGATCTGACGTATTTGATCTGTCTGCGGCCCACAGAACAATCCGCTGTACCTGCAGAGCTTCACGGAGGCGGACGACGCGCTGAAGCTTCACCACATTGTCCATTGCTCCTTGGACGTCGTCGACGAGAGAGGTTCCCCTTTTCCTCTTTCGTTGGTACTCGCTGATTGTTCTACTGATTTCTTATGCCCAGCGTGCTTAACTGGTCGTGGATCTAACGAAGGACTCGTCACATAGCTATGGTCCGTTTGGAGTGATCTTGGTACTCAATGGTTGGTCGGATGCGGCATCAGACATAAGTTACTGTGTGGTGGTGGTCTGGATGTAGATTTGGTCTACGAGTAATGGGAGAGTCTTTTATGTTGTTGAAAGAGGCCATATCATTTTTGCTTGAGTAGATGACAGTGTTGGTTGGATATTTTCTTGTTAAGAAAGTTTTGAGCTCAGTATAAGAGAAGATCAAGAACTCATAAGATGGTCATAAGCTGTATCCTTTATGACAAGAGGATCGATTTCACAACTTGGATTCTGCCTATATCATTGTTTTTCTTGTGATTCTAACAAAGACTAGGATCTATTTTTGTAGTACCAATTATCTACTGGTTTCATAAGAATTATGAAATTTTTGCGGTTTGTTCGAATTAAGCTAGGCGATTGGATCTTGGAGAAGATTGATAATTGCATAAGATGGTCATGTCTCCTGGATGATAAAAGGATCGGTGATTCGTTGTTGGAAAACTAACAATCGAGTACTTTCTACGAGTTAGGATATTTTTGTTAACAAAATCTGAATTAAGCTAGATGATGCAGTGGATATTTTTTAATGGTAAAGTTGTTGACTTATGGTAAATTAACATTTTTGTGTAAAGTGAAAGAAACCACTGAGTTTCACTAGGATTGGTTCAATTTGATCTAGTGAGAAATTCTAAGTACGTGTAAAGAAACGTTGACTCATATTTCAGCCAAAATTTTCTTATACGTGCCTATAAGTTTCTTGTATTTTTCTATTATCACTTTATGTCCAGTCCTTGCTGAAGCATACTAGAAGCAATTGCTTTTTTTTTGGGAATGTTTTCATTTTACTTAACATCATGAAGGATTTGTGGTATTTACTCTTTATCATGTACATGTTTTGCATATTGCTTCTGTTTTTTGCCTGTATTAACTTAAACGCAGATGAACACTTGCTTTCTGAAAACCTTGGGCATAATATCACTTCTGTATGTAAGTTACTAAGGTTCATTCTTCTGTTCATGGCCTCATATAAGAATATCTAGTACATTGATTCTTCAAACTGTTTGTCACTTCATTTAGTCCACAAGAATTCCATATACTTCTTACATGGGGACATCCTTCGTTGTTGATGGAACTGAAGAACTATTTTGAGAATGCTAAACATCCTCGGATTCTGAATTCTTATGATGGATGACATTTACATGTGTATCCTGTTAATAGTTCATTTTGGTCTATTGAAGAATCATTAGTGCATGTATTTTGATTCACATATAGGAAACACTATAGTGTTTCATATCATTTCAGAAACAAGTAGCCCTCCCAGTCTAGTGATTCACATAATAATATACTTACCAGTTTGTAACTGAAACTCATTAGATGGTCAGAATTCTGTTACACATGATGAACTCGTTAATCATATTACTTGGTTAATGGTTAATATCTAACTCACATATTCACCATTCTGATATGGAAACATCTTTTGTATGCCCTAACACCTAATAAGGCCTGCTCTTTCATTATAGATAATCCTTGATTCTTCTGAGACATCATCATGCATTCGACATTGATTGCTAACTTTTATTGTCATAAGTTTTTCATCTTTGAATGTTGTGGATCAGTTGCATATACGTGGTTGTATACTTAGAATCATTTTAAATTGTATGAATGATAATACTATTCTGATCAATCATCAAGGAAAATCATCCTCAGTTTGTAAAAAGTTACCCTCAAATGTTCCAATTCAATCTTTTAAACTTCTATCTATCCAAGAACAATGCAAGAAATGAGTCTTAGCCTAGCTTCCATTTTTGTTGTGAGATCATCTCTTTCCACTTTCAGTTGAGGATCTCTGTTATAATGCTAGGCATTCAGTAATTTGAATGTCTAACCAAACAACTAATACTAGGTACAAAATTCTCATTTCTTGTTTACACTAAGTACAATACTGCTATCTTAAATAATTAGATTGTTTTTTTTTATTCTGTGCTTGATGTTTTTAGGTAACTTAGTATGATATTGTTTGTCAATCAGTCAAAGATTATGACTTCATATTATTATCCATATCCAACTGAAGCTTACTGTGGTTTGTTTTTATTGTTTTTTAAGTTGTCTACTGTTAAAGTTTTACTCTATCTTCGTACTCTAGGTTTCACTTGATGCATCAGTTGCAACATTGCTATATTGAAATGCTTAGACAGAATTCCCAATACAGTGTATCATATGTGAATGATCCCTTGTCCAAAGCTTTTATTTAAGCATATATTATAAAACATATATATATACATATATATATATATACATATATATATATATACATATATACATATATAAACATATATAAACATATATAAATATATACATATATATATATATATATATATGCATACACACACACACACACACACACACACACACACACACACACACACACACACACACACACACACACATATATATATATATATATATATATATATATATATATATATATATATATCCTTGTTAAATGATCTTTTGTATCTTCCCACCAAAGGTTCATCAAACATCAAGAGTTGCAAAAGTTCCTATCACTTCTTTAGACTTACCAACAAGAATACCTTATGATCCAAGTTTCCAACCATACGGGCTCTTCTCTTATAAGTACTCTGAAATTGCTTCGTAGGAGCTGCTTAATTGTATAGTTTAATATGAAATCATAAATGACTTTGTGAGTTCTCTTTCCTTTTGGCAGTGAACAACCCAAAGAAAAGTGGACCTACATTGAATGAGACATTTCTTGGTATGTTATATCCAACAGAGAACTACAAAGTGTAAGTAATTGTAAGATTTTTTCTTTTTGATTTTACACTGCTTATGCATCCTTTTTAACATCCATCTGTTTATGAGGCTTAGTGGTTTTTCGTATCTCTGTTTCCGTTCTTATTGTTCTGCCATTTACAGGTATGGTTATCTAACCAACACAAAGGTAAAATTTCTTATGGTTACGACTGATCTAGATGTCAAAGATGCAGATGTCAGAAGTGTGAGTTTTTCACGCATGATTTCTTGATTCTGTATTTTTTGCTAATCCTCATCTGTTTATGAATTTGATTTGATTCTGTAAGTTTTTTCCTGATAGTCCCATAATTATAAGCGGGAAAAGTTGCATATGCTTTAAAAACATTACTATTGCCATTTTTCCCCCTTCAAAAATCATGTATATGTATATGCTTACATATAACCTAACAATTGTTCACTTCTCTGATACATTTGCGTCATCTAAGTAAATCATCATCGATGCAATCAGTCGTCATTATCATCCTAAGTGTACTTTTTTATGATCAGTTCTTTAGGAGGTTTCATGCTGCGTACGTGGATGCTGTTTCCAACCCCTTCCACGTTCCAGGGAAGAAGATAACCTCCAAAGCCTTTGCGGAAAGAGTCAGTGGTATCGTCAAATCGTTCGGACCCATAACCACTGGGTAAATGAACTTTCTTCTGCGTCGATTAAGCTTGTGAAATTTGAAACAATTGGAGTATATGCTCTAGTTTCTTCTGTTACATGGTTGGTTTGTGTGGTTTTGACCAATATATTTCAACCATTGATATACAAATATATGTTGTAGAATTTCACATTTGGTTATGCTCACAAAGCTTTCACCATCATATATTAAAAAAAAATACATAAAGCCTGTTTCTTTTATAAGTTTTTTTCACTTCATATATGCTTTTTTTTACATGATTATGCTCACATTGCTCTAATCATCACGGTCTCATTTATCATTCAAACTCTTGACCACTTGAACTATTATTATGTGGGATAAGTATGATCATTTGGACAGTTAGTCAAAATCCAAAATAGAATAGATGAAATATATGGATTCTCTTCTCTGTAATTTTAAAAGAAAGTGGATTATATTTTCTTATTCTCACTTATACAACTTAAGTTGGATCATTATATGGAGTTCTGAATCATGATAATTATTGGTTCATTTCTTTTTGCATTGAAAATACTCTTTTTCTGAGTTATATTATTTTTATTTTTTTTAAATCCTCTTTGTTTCTTCAACCTATTTTCTTTATTTTAAACCAAAGATGAAATATTCATTTCATCAGTGGATTTCATTTGACTTAGAAAATGATAAAACACAGTGGTATTCCATGAATCATATTCTATTAGAAAAATACAACTACAGAAATAGTATGGTTACGAAATTAGAGATTCATATATAGATCACTTAACTATTAAACCATGTTTGTTGTTGTAGTATTTGCATTGGTAAACAAAGGACAATATCATACATTGATAAAAAAAAAAAACAAATATCAGAAAATTAAATGGAATTCGAGTCCCACCAACAAATGAAGTATAAAAATGAAATGAATTAGCAAATGAGGATAGAAATGTGTATAAATTCATTTTATGAGAATAAAATTGTTACACCGACTCTGAATTCATTATAACAATTAGCAAATAATAAGCTATACAAATTTTAATCCTGTCACGATTATTATTTTGACAGAAATTAGTATAGCAAAATTATATGAAAACGAATTTAAATATAAAATATAATTGTAATAAATAATTTGGTAATAAAAATTAAATTATATATATCACAAGAAATATTTTGACAGAAATTAATATAATAGAGTTTTAATTTGAATATAATAAATGAAGAAAAACTATAATAATTGGAGATGCGGGGTATCGATCCCCGTACCTCTCGCATGCTAAGCGAGCGCTCTACCATCTGAGCTACATCCCCTTAATATAATTTTTCATTATACACTCATTTTAAATTCATTATAACAATTAGCAAATAATAACATATACAAATTTTAATCCTGTCACAATTATTATTTTGACAGAAATTAGTATAGCAAAATTATATGAAAACGAATTTAAATATAATAATATAATTGTAATTAATAATTTGGCTATAAATATTAAACTATATATCACTAGAATTATTTTGAATTTAAATATAATAATATAATTGTAATTAATAATTTGGCTATAAAAATTAAACTATATATCACAAGAATTATTTTGACATAAATTAATATAATAGAGTTTTAACTTAAAATAATAAATGAAGAAAATCTATCATAATTGGAGATGCGGGTATCGATCCCCGTACCTCTCGCATGCTAAGCGAGCGCTCTACCATTTGAGCTACATCCCCTTCGTATTTTTTTTATTTACCTAATAATTATATATAGTAATATATCTATTGTTACACAATTATTTTGACAGAAATTAATATAACAGAGTTAAATATAAAAACGAATTGAAAGTGCGGAGTATCGATCCCATATCTCTTGCATGCTAAATGAGCGCTATATCATTTAAGCTATACCGCCTTCATATTGTTTTTTGTTACACTGACTCTAAATTCATTATAACAATCCTGTCACGATTATTTATTTTGACATAAATTAGTACAGCAAAATTATATGAAAATGAAGTACGAAATTTTAAATATAAAAATATAATTGTAATAAATAATTTGGCTATAATAATTGCAATAAATCACCCAAGAAGTCTTTAATTGACTGCGCAATAAACTGTTCCTACA
Source organism: Musa acuminata AAA Group (assembly GCF_036884655.1). Taxonomy (NCBI): domain Eukaryota; kingdom Viridiplantae; phylum Streptophyta; class Magnoliopsida; order Zingiberales; family Musaceae; genus Musa; species Musa acuminata. The sequence goes on along the minus strand of NC_088338.1, from coordinate 3,598,153 downwards.
TGCCTTAGTCATCTGACTCGGGCGAGCTAATTGTCAGCTAGAATTTGAAATCAGATGGTCATGGCATTAACAAGGGAGATTATTGAATCATTGCAACTTGTGCTTGGTGTGATTTCATGACCTAAATATGGCATTGATCTATTTATGATTTACTTGTCGTTTTAAGATTTTTCAACAGCAAAATGATGTCTTATCAATTATATCATGGAATCAACATGATTGCTATAAGATAATAGTGATCATAGTCTTAATATAGTGCTATAACTATTTATACTATATGTTTACTTACTGTATAATCAATCAATCGTATCGATATGTTGATGTATGCACTACAAAGCATATATATATATATATATATATATATATATATATATATATATATATATATATATATATATATATATATATATATATATATATATATGTTATGATGTGATGAACGGATTAAGTCAGTTATGATATAGTCGTGGACTTTTGATGTGGAACAGTGCAATTCCATTTGTGCCCCTTAACATATGTAAAATATCGCCATATGCCTCCCTTAAAAAAATTCAAATGTCGTGAATACCCCTAAAATAAAATATTTGCATAAATGTTAAGTTATCTATAAATATCGAGGGTCGGTTCAACGCTAGGGTTTCAATCTCATCCTCGTCTTTATCCTTTTCCATCTCCTTGTCGTCGGGTATCTTCTTCGATTCGATCCGATTGAGCGGCCGACATGGAGAAGAAGATCACCCTCAGGAGCTCCGACGGCGAGGTGTTCGAGGTGGATGTGGCGGTGGCGATGGAGTCGCAGACCATCAAGCACATGATCGAGGACGACTGCGCCGAGAACGGGATTCCCCTCCCCAATGTCAACGCCAAGATCCTCGCCAAGGTCATCGAGTACTGCAGGAAGCACGTCGATGCCGCCGCTTCCAAGTCCTCCGACGACGCTTCCAAGGTTGATGAGGAGCTCAAGCCCTGGGACGCCGAGTTCGTCAAGGTCGATCAGGCCACCCTATTCGACCTCATTCTGGTACCGATCTCCTCCTCTTCCCTGTTTTTACTTGTTGCATTAATGACCGTCTGCTTATGGAAATTTTCAGCAACTTATTTCTGAATTTTATTGCTAGTCCTTGAAGACTCTAAGTCAGATCATGTCCTTCCATAAAAGGACTTCTGCAGATCTCCTTTACAGGATGGCCTTGCTACTATAAAGTCTACATGGTTATTTATCTGTTGGTCATGGGTATTGGGGTGAGGGTGCTCACATTGATCCTCCCCAGACTCCGCTTTGGCGAGAGTCTCGTTCACTGATTTTTTTTTTTTTTGGGGTCATGATTAGTTGTTTTAATTCAAGAACTCCTATGAATATAGAATAGTAATGTATAGAAACGTTGATGATATTTTAGCAACTAAATGAGCACATATTGACCCACATCAGATCCCTCATAAGCAGGAGCCTCATGCACTTGTCCATCTTCTTTGTTGGCCATGATAAGTTGTTGTAGTTCAAGAACACCTACGAGTACAGAATAGAAATGGAGATGATATCTTAGCTAGTAAATAGGTAGAAGTATGATGGGTTTCGCTGCCAAAATCAGGTGAAGAAACACAATAAGGTGGATGACAAGTTGAGGGAAGGATTACATGGCACTGGCTGTAAGGAAGAAGAGTAATGGTCAATCATTTAGAGGTAGGATAAGAAAGAATAAGCATGGGAGGAAGTTGTGCTGTTGATACAATGGAAGAAGAGTGACATTTTTTAATGTTTTTTTTTACCGTTTCCAGTATTTGCATTTACTAGAATAGAGTGGTGACTGGTAGATACTAACTTTTGGTGGTGTAGATGGTAAATTTAGTTTTCTAAATTTAATTAAAATTTAGTAATTGTATTCATTTTGTTTCTTTTACGTTTTAGGTTATAGTTACTTTATGTTTGTGTGTGGCTTTCACCTTTAATTTACTGTTTTGGATTTTTTTTTACTTTATTAATAATTTCTTTTGATAAAGGGAAATTCTATGGAGATCAATATTCTAGCCTATTTAAAAGGGGTCAAATGACAAGATGAACAGTAGAGTTCAATGATTGTTGAATGCTATTTCCTCTACCTAGAAAAAGAGGTAGCATGAAAAGGTAGAGTGACATTAGCAGTCAATGCTATTAACATCTTAGGTTGAGTTAAACAAGGAACTAATTTGTTCAATCAGACTTTGACATGGTCACTGGTCAGCGGTGGATCAAAGGCAAAGAGTAAGCAGTTAGTGGTCATAGAGTAACCAGTTTAGTGTCTAAGACACAGTAGTTACCTAGTTAATAGTTCATCGTCCAAGAAAATAATACATGATTGATAGTTCATAGTTCGACCAAAAATAGTGCATGCCATTTAGCTATGAAATTTTGTTATGTTTATGTTTGGCAATGGTCTACTCAAGCTTTCTAAGGAATGCTAGACTCATCACTTTTTGGTGCGCTAGTAGAATAAGTTTTTGGTACAGTAAGAGCAGAAGTTGAGTCCCTTGCCAAAGTTAGTGGTGTACCTTTCGGTGCATTTCCTATTTAGCAGTGAAGCCCACAATGAAGAATTTGCTACTCAATTTAGTCAGAGGTTTCATCATAAGTTTAGAGACTTTCTTTAATTTTTCTGTTGCCTTTTTTCTTGCACTCTATTTGATATGTATATATAAGTTCACAAGCGATGTCCCTTGCCATGTATTATCCCTCAAGTTTGAGTCAGATACTTGGCATGCTTCTAAAGCAAAAAATATCTGGCCATTTTTTTCCTCTCGTTTTTTGAAGCTAATTGTGGAGCTTGTCCTGAACATCTTCTTTACTTTCTTCAAATGAAGGTAGCCTCTCATGGAACCTGGTTTATCTTGATTACGAGTGGTTTGCCTTGTTTTGGTTTTGGTGTCTTGTGACAATGAGGTTGACACACAGGCATTGTTTGAAGAACTGAATGGTGAAAGCTTACTGTATGGCACCCAAGTTTCCTCCCACTAATGATATGAATGGGAAATATAAAATCATCGCCTAAAGCTCTTGACCTCTAAATATTGGCCTTTTCGTAGAAAAAAAAACCATTTATTTCTGTAGAGTATTTGTTTTGCCTAAAGGTGTTTAAATTTTTTCTCTCTCCTTGAGCTGAGCATATGATAAAGAGGTTTTATTCTCTGGTTTGTATTTGACGTAGAATAAGCTGTTGGTTCAATTGATAGGGTCTATGGTGACAAGAGTGCACACATAGAGAGTGTGAAAATGATAAACATGAAAGTGAAGAAGAATTAAGCAATAATTCTAATTGAGTCATTCTCTTTCGTCACATTCATTACTATCAGGTGTTTAGACTTCTAACACGTCATTATGTCTTGATATTTATGGATATTTAATCTGTATTGTGTGTGCCTGACTGAGGTTTGAGGAGATATCAACTCTAAATCCATGAGGGTTATGCTACAATAAATCAATTTTTTTATAGGAAATTAAACATTTAAGGTCCTGCATAGTTGTAGTCATACTTATTCAGCTTTGTCCTGCCTGTTTTTTTTGGTTCAAAATCAAACATTTTAGACATGCATGTTTACTTGATTAATTTCACTTAGGTTCTTTATGTTGAAAGCGCGCGCGCGCGCACACACACACACATACATACATATATACACACAAACACATAAATGTGGTTAGTCACATTTTGATTTGAAAATTCTCATACAAAGATCAAAACACCAAGTCAAAAATCAATGATCAAACTTTTTTATGTGATTTTGTTTCCTCAGAATTATGTGATAAATTATGAGATCCTGAAAGCATTTAATCATATATCGAGTGATGCAATGATTCTACCATATAGGATGATTTACATAATTAATTTTTAGACAAGCCAAGTAGTCAACCAATGGACAAGTGAACTCCAAATGTAACAACTAATTAAAGAAAGAGACTCTGGATGATGTGGATCAACTTCAATATTTTGAACATTGATTTTGATTTTTCTTCATAAGATAGTAAAGATTTTATAAACTGAATTGACATCAGATTGACCTGAAATGAGCTGCATGCTCTCTCTCTCTCTCTCTTTCTCTTTCCACACACACACACACACACACACATTACATTTTTATCAGTTTTATCAGTACCTGTATTCCATCCATTTTTGGAGAGCAACCAAAACACTAGTATTCAAGCAAAGCATAATTTATGTAAATCACATTTGTCTTAAACAATTAATTTTGGTCTTCCATTTCTGCAATTTGAGCTGTATGGTGTCCTTGACATTTTCCAGTCAGTGCTCTTAGCTTACATGGGTACATAACCAAATAGTGGTAATCATCTCTGAACCTGAAGATGTTACTGGTCCTCCATATTTTATGAATGCAGTAAGGCTTGAATTCAGGTGAAAGAGTGTTTACCATGGCTTTAACTATATCTTTAGGCTAATAGATTTCAACTAGGGAAGCTGTGAATCGTGCCATCTTGTGTGGTGAGCACAGCTCATGGGTCCCACAGGATATAAGAACTTGTTTGTGTACGACGGAGTGAAGGGTAATGAGGCAAGACCAGTGAAGGACATCAGGACAAGGGTGGTTCAACTGGATTGGATATGTGTTCAATCATGTAGTGTAGAGAGCTTAACCTCTTGTAGGTGGTTATAAACTCGATCCTGTGTCGACGGAAAGGTCTCTTCTCTGATGGAAGGGCTGTTCTTTTTTATCCACAAGATCAGAGTGTTCTCATGATATGTTTGAGAAGTTAGCAAGTAGTATAGTGCCTAGTATATCAAATTCCAGACCTTATAGTAATTTAAGAAGTATAATGGGCAGACCTTATAGTAATTTAAGAAGTATAATGTGCCCATTGATTTACTTGTGTACTTAACATTCGGGTATTAACGGTTGTAGCTGTTTGTGATTCTTGCTGAGAGTTGATTGTTGTTGGATTTTAGATTCACGGTGTCCTTGCCACATTTGTTGTTTGGTATCTTATACCCATTTAAACTGGAATTGTAAATTTCTACAGATACAAATTTTTATTCACAAGTTTAATACGGATGAATTGTTTCAACGATCATGTGGTGCATTCAGGCTGCAAATTATCTGAACATAAAGGGGCTACTTGACTTGACTTGTCAAACTGTCGCCGACATGATAAAGGGGAAGACTCCTGAAGAAATCCGCAAGACCTTCAACATAAAAAATGACTTCACCCCCGAGGAGGAAGACGAGGTGCGGAGGGAGAACCAGTGGGCCTTCGAGTGATCCGAGTTGAGTGTCTCCTCTCCTGTCCATTAAAGCTTCCTTTTAACGTCTCTCATATTATGATTGCTAGTAGTGGTATTGTGGATTCTACATGCAGTGTTTCCGGTCCGTAAGTTGGCTTAAGAAGTCCCAATATGAAAGTGTCAAAGGGCTCCAGGATGGTGACTTCGGTGTTCACTTTGGCTCTGTAATGTTATGACCCTCTTTAGTGCTACCAGTTGTATGCATCATCTGACTCTGATATGGGAAGACTTCCTCCTGTTTGGTTTTGAGCCATGGATCGTTTGGTCTGCTTACACGCCCGCACAGCATAAATCTTTATGGATTTATGTTGCCTATGTTCAGTAAATAATATTCTGTGATTCCTTTTTTTTTTTTTTGCTTCCACTATAGCAGGTTATGAGGTAAACTCAAATAGAGCGATGCTTTTTCTAGCTATCACGAGATACTTGGCTCTCCCATGATTACCCCTTTGATTCCCTTTCATCAAAATGTGGAGTGATGTCGACGTCTTCAATATCAAAATGTCCACATAAACAATTATTTTCTTAATGGTATATGAATACCTCGAGTTCAGCGCACATAAATTATGTTCTTCTAATTAACCTTCCTTTGTCATTATTATTTCACTGTCAGTTGAAATTTTGATTGACACTAGCAGTGTCTTCTATTAGTAAATTCTAGTTTGTTTTAGGAATGTTACGTATGCATATGTTAACTCTATATTAAAATTTTATAAGAGAGCACTGTTTTTAAAGATAAGGGGTGTGTGCATCACGGGACCATTCCCTCTCTCTCTCTCGCTCTCTTCATACCCCTTACCCTCCCTTCCGTCATCCTTTTTATGGAAAAATATCTGATACTATATATAATTTTAAATTATAATATGACATATTTCATGATGCATTTTAATCAAACATATGGTCCCTACGGTCATATTCTCACATCAATGCAGGAGTAGGATACCGGTAAACACAAAAACGTCATAGAGAATTATGTGCAACATGACATTACCCGAAACAGCAGAGGTCGAGAGGTATTCATGAAGCATCACTTGAACCGCAACCATTCTGGGCACAGGGAGCAACAACCGGCAATGTCAGTCCCAAGAAGAATAGAGAGGAAATGCCAAACGAAGTGCGATAAGAATAATGGCGTGAGCAGACTACCACACAGAAATTACCATGAGACAACTCGAGTTTCATTTCCGTTGGAAGTATCAGAGCTGCATAATATGAGTATAATAGAATGTTAGTCACGTTTCCTCGACAGCCAGGATGTTGCTGACAAACTTCTTCCTAAAATTTCATGAACAGAGAATAAATCAGCGTAATTGTCTTCCGACAAAAAGGAGACCTCGGAAACAAGCTTACATAAAATACAAGAGTCCCATTGTTCATAAGACCTCAACATTCTGCTGGGAAGCTATTGCATCACAATTGTTGCAATACCAGTTTGTCATGACCAGAAGGTCCACAACTTCGAAGCTGGAGAATGCATACGCCTTTGGATTCGTACAGAAGTGACAGGTATTTTCGAACAGCATATGCACGCCTTCCAACATCGTCATGATGTTGTACCCAACCAGCAAATTTTCACGCTGCCACAGGAATTAATCCCTGAAAGTAAAAAAAAAAAAAGAGTACAAATAGAAAATGTAAATATCATGTGGGGAAGAGAATAAGGGGCCGAGTGTGGAATATTATCATCTGTTGCCAGAAACTAAATAGTTCCTTAAAATATGCAAAATTTGATAACATAACCCAAAAAAGGGAACAAAAAGGAATTGAACCTTGATGTGGTCTCAGTAGTACCATGACAATGCAAAGGAATTATATTTTTACCTACTAACGAAATCAGACTCTACAGCATTGACCAACTGATGGCTTCCAACTTATAATAGGTTTAACAAAATTCAGTGAATTTGTCATGACAGGTAAATTTTTTATGTGCTGCAACTCGTGCTTAGCTTGGTTTGATTCTTGATAGATAGATGTTATCAGTTTTTGCAACTCACGCTACCAAAATTGGGGAAACACTAATTGCATGTGTGCGCCTTTCTACTGTAGTCACTTCACAACTGATGGCACATTGCAATGTGCAATAATACATAACAAATTATCAACGAAAGTACATCTACCATCTCAATTCCTTTCAAGCACAGCACCAATAAGCCATCTCGAATATCTTACGACAACTATCTTCTTTTCCTCTTACTCCCCTCGTACAATTGAAATACTCAGTTCATGGACCCCAAACACTATTCTTAAGCCTGTAGACCCACGTCTGTCCAAATTTCATATTCCATGTTGCATATAATTAGAACAAAGACCAAGTTGTGCAAAACATGAAGACATCAAGAATTAAGCCTTCAGAGGTCATACTGTAACACTTTTTTCTAGTTTATAATAAATACTGGAAACTTGTTTTTTCAGGGACAGTGGGTAGATAGTTATGAATAACTAACATCATGTGTAACGCGTTGGCAGAATGCCAGGCAAAATTTGGAGGATAGTAGTCACCAAGGCTGATCAACAATTCTTGTTGAAGAGAAAGGATACTGGATCATGAACAACATTTGATTGAAATACACATCCTTAAAAAGAAGAGCATGACATAGAATCTCTGAAAGAAAATCTAAGTCGTATTTGATTCCAACAACCAAGGGTTAAAGTCCTATGCACCTATTTATTATACAGTGTTGCAAGATACACTCTATGCAGCCACATGTGTGGCTATATGGCTGCTACTTTGCATCAGAATCTATGGAAGCATATACAATCCACGTAAATATGAAAAATTGGATCATGTGATTCACGAATACTCATTACTATTTGCAACTTAAAAAGATCAGGAGATGAAATGCCCCCATACCCTTGTTTACTTAAACTGTAGCACATGTTTACCTTTTAAAACTTTAAGCTTGATTATATCTCTTTATACTTAATTAAATGTTATCTCCAATATTCTAATATGAACCGATTATGTGGCAACATGTCTGCAATTTATATGTGTATGGGTTATGTAAGACCTTTTTTGCCTCCATACCATGGCTGCTTTAAAAACATTGTTTACAGGTGTCTTCCTGCCAAAACTTCAACTTGCCAACTATTACCCATAGACCATAAACTTACAGACCAGATCTTAGAACCTCCCAAAAAATCCTTTGCAATTTTACCATAGCAATGTGGCAAGTATTATGCATTCTAAACCTAGTAAAACAACCCAAATTGACAGCCCATAAACTAGGGTTTAATGCATAATACACCTTGTCAATTGTCTACACAAGAAGAATCCATGCAAAAGGACAAACGTGACATGAGGTACATGAAAAAAAAAGGTGATATTTCTTTAATTGCAATAGTCACAGCAGGCACCACAAAGGTCAAATGCAAATTCAAATATATAGTCATACAATATCTTAATATATGCGTATTAGAATAAAATTTAGTGACCATGACATCCTTCTGAGAACAAATGTCACCACCTGAGCAAATTTTCTTATGATAACAGATGTCAACAAAATATGTGTGTGTGAAAGAGAGAGAGAGAGAGAGAGAGAGAGAGAGAGAGAGATTATGATGTGTGAGAGGAAATGAACTTGTGTATAGTCAGGAAACACTGTCTATAATGCTAAGATGATTGGGGTATTATTAGAGATGACAAGATAAGACAGAGAGATAATTCTATTACTAACATGAGGGGAGGCCTTTTATAAGACTATAAGAATGTCCAGAGAATATCAATAGATGCATCATTTATGCGGTGATTCAATCATGATTAATAGTAAAGGGAGAGGCTGATGAATGCCTAAGAAAACTTTGTTAGAAATAATACAAAAGAGATCTGATAGCCCTTACTTTGACAGGTGAAACCATGCAATTTTCATCAAGGCATTCTCATGATTGGTGAGATCTTCTCTAACTTCTTGATTGCTTTAATCAAGTATCTCATGTTATTAACCTTCATAGAGCCATCACATGCTTAATTATAATATAATTTTGGACAATACTAGATGCATGCATCAATTATTGCATGTCATCCCATAAAGATGTTAGCCACTAGAATAGAGATCATAGCCAATAGAGTACATTATGCCATCAGATTACAGATATTACCCATTTGGTGATGCCCAATTTCAGTTAAAATTAAATTATAAGCTATTTATATATAGCTTGAAGAGTTGTTAATCAAGAAAAGTGTGCTTGCTAGTTTAACTTAATGAGTCGAATCATCGACTCATTAATTTTATACAAATTTGATTACAGATCAACAGAAAAAGAATAATAAAGAAACTATGATGGCTAGATACAATTACTAATTGATCCCTAGTAGGTGCTAGATAATTACAAAAAAACAAGGAGCCAGATAAGATGATGCAAAAAATTCTATGAGATAGTAACTGTGCATAAAAATGAGGTTTCATTTTCAAAATATGATGTGAAATTTTGATATCCTATAAAATTGCAAATGTCCTTTCTAGACTGCTATACTGGATAACCAATAATGAGGTGCCAGAAAGTGCACAAATCAGCATTTAATAAATACACAAGAATATGATGATAATTCCCAATTTTAAAACATGAAACAGGTCAATCATCAGATATCATTAACCCTTATTACCAGAATCAAGATTCTTTGTCTCAGGATTTCTTTATATAACATAATGTAGCAGATAAAAATATATTATGATGCTTTTTTATCGACTTATAATTCAGAGTCACTCACAGGAATTCAGTCAACATAGACTTTGGCATGGAAAAAATGATATGGTTTTCTATATGCTATAACTTCACCTATCAAGTATTTTAAGACCACCAATTTTGAACTCGGCTGATGCACTAAGAGGAAACCACAGGGCAGTTGGCTTTTACATCTACAGCTACTGACCAAATATCGAAAGGCAACATACTAGCAATCATACAAAAATTCAATTGGCAAGCACAAAAATTATACTGGAACAACCATGAAAAACAGAATAAAATTATATTCCACATACAGATATGGAGTACAAAGAATGATCACTCACCAATATTTGATCATGCCATCCCATCCGCAAGTTGCAACCTTGCTCTGCTCCAATGGATGCCACTCACATCCAATGCACACTCCTTCATGACATTTCAACGTCCTAAAGACCTTGCAACTCTTCCAGTCCCAAAACCAACACTTCCCTTCTCCATCTCCTGAGATAACAAAACGTCCATCCGGAGAAAAATTCACCTGACAAGCATACCCTGCTGCAATGTGGCCTGCAAATCTCTTCTTCTTATTCAGCTGAAACCTCTCCTTCGTACTGTATATAAGTATCTGATTATCCAAGCTCTGAGCAGCCAACCAATTTGAATTAGGATGAAGCGAGATTGAAGGCATGGAATGCATGTGAGGCTCGCTGATGTACTTTATAACAACTGGAATCCCAAACTCCCATACCCGAAGTGACTTATCATCACTAGAAGTAACAAACCTTCGATTATTATCAACAAAAGTGATGGTATTAACTGCTCCTAGATGTTGATCATACTCTTGTGTGATTGTGCCCGAATTCATGTCCCACTGTACAATCTTCTTGTCACTCATTCCTGCAAGAAGAATGTTCTGTTTGTCTTCATCTGGATTAAGCTTCACTACGTAGGGAACCTTCCCAGTGGAGAAGGTGGAGATGACCTTCCCCGTCTCAGTGTCCCAATACTTGATGTTCTTGTCATACCCAGCACTCAAGAACTTGGTACCATCAATTGAAAAGGAGATGTCGCGAACCGCCTTCGAGTGGCCCATGTATGTCCGCATGCACTTACCAGAATTGAACACATCCCATATCTTGACCTTCGAGTCCATACCAGCCGAGAGTAGAAGGTGGCCATGCTTCGGAAAGAATCGTATTGCCGCGACACCCTTGGTGTGGCCGCTCCATGTATGAACCCAACGTTTTGGGATGTAGCAGTGGTCGTTCTTAGGCTTCGCATCCTTGGGCGGCTCGATCCATGAACGACCCTGGTAGTCACGCTCCTCCTTCCCGTGGAATGTGCTCTTGTCTGAATGCTCTGCTTTATTGCCAGCCCGCCCTTCTCCGCGCTCCTTCTCGGCCTTCTTCTCCGCGTGCTCCTCGGCGTACTTCTTCTGCTCCTCCGTGAGCTCGCCCTGGACGACCTCGTTCTTCCCGGACCACGGGCTTTTTCGATTCTTGAGGAGCCACTCGTCAGACGCGGGGTTCTCAACCTCAGGCCCTGCTGCGGAAGGGTCAGCTTCTTCGGCATCGGGCGCTTTCATCTGGAGGCGCCGCCGTTTCTGTTCCTGCTGGGGCATGTTGTAGACGGAGAGGGCCTGGTTCTTGGTTAGGGTTTCGAGGTCGCCGACGTAGGAGAGGCCGGAGGGGTCCGTGGCGTAGCCGTACTTGTGGAAGGTGTTGTACTGCTCGTCAAAGAGGAAAGGCTGGATGGCGGCGTCCTCCACGAAGCCGAGCTTGTGATTGCGCATGCCCTGGGCGACGCCGTCCTTGGCGAAGGGGTGGGCGGGGCCGTGGATGGGCGCCCAGAGCTGATCGTAGGTGGGGTTGAAGGCCACCGCATGCTGCGCCGGATCGAGGGGTCGGTGGATGGCGCGGGCCGATTCGGCGGCGGCAAGGGCCAGGGTGGTGTCGTCCACGCGGGGGGCGGAGGACTTCGCTGGCAGGCGCGGAGGGGAAGAGTCCGGCGACGAAGAGCCCTCCGCCTCCCCCTCCCCCTCCGTCGCTGCGGCGGATTCCAACCTCTCTCCTTCTCCTCCTCCTCCTCGTGACATCTCTTCGGGTCCGTCGTTGTCGTCGTCGCCTTCTGTGTAGCCTCGTAGGAGATCCATGGTGGAAACCCTAGAGACGGTGACGGTGACCGCGAGAGGAAGAGAGCAACGGCAAAACAGCAAATCATAAAGAGAAGAAATAGGCCCGTGTTGGTCGAGCCGTGGTTCGAATTCATGCCGAACCGGATCAAGAAAACCGAACCGTTTCCCATTTCCGGACCAATTCGAATCGTCTCATAGACCGGTTAACTCAATTTGGGCCCATTTTTGCATAAATGACATTAAGAATTTTTCGTCGCAAGTGAAAAGTAGTTTTCAATAATTCTATTTACATAAAACAGAGATAAATTGTTATTTGGAAAAGAAATTTTATGGGTGTGCTTAACATGCAAAAAAAAAAAAAAGAAGAAGAAAATTCTGATATATCTTAAAAATTATCCAAAGAACTTTCTTGGAATTTTTTGTTTTATAAAGAAAAAATGAAACAATAGAAATTCAACTTTTTTCTCAAAATTGAAGGTTCTAAAGGATTAAAAGAAGGATTAAATACATGTACAGGCAAAGTGTAGACTGATTAACAAAATAAAGAAAGCAAATAAAATTAATAAATTCCAATTTTTGTTACATTTAAATTGTCCAGATCCGAATTTACTGTAAGATTTGAGTTTGGAGTCCAGAAAAATCAAATGTTTCATCTTCATAGAATGCAACATATAAAATTCCACAACTTGTGTATAAAAAGTAGCAAAAATATACAACATTTTCATGCCATATCTTATTTTCTTATCCTTCCTTTTTCCTTGGTTGTTACTTATTTCCAAAATGATAAACTCTTTCCTAAGCGAAACAGAAGAAATAGATCATGACTCTTACAATCATTCAGATACATAAAGAACAGAACAAATTTTGCATAAATGATTGATGTAGTAGGATGATAAGTGAAGTTATCAAAACAAGGCCAAGCTTGAAGAACATTCAAGCATCCACAGGAGCTAAAACGCAGTATGCATTCACCAGTAAATTAAGGACTTTGAAGACATAGTCCAACTAAAATACAAATGTATCCATAAAGTTCCTTATTGTAACTATTCCAATAAAAACATCTGCAACTGTTACAATTGGAGTGTATTTGATAATGCATATGATCATAGCTTCATCCAGAACAGTCTTGTTCACTTAATTCTACCTTGTACATCATATTTAGTCTTGAAGGGGAAAAAAAAACAAAGAAACTAACTGCAAAATCACTTGACAAATCGATAGTTCAAGGATCGTCAAAGATAGCTGCTGAGTTCAATTCATAAGGCTACAGATTGGAATAAAAAGTAAGACCAAAAGAAAGCTGAACCACTACTGATTCACAACCTCAACCACCGTGGATGTTTGGAAAACAGATCATAAATCCTCCGCTGCATGAGCACCTACAGAAACCAGCAGAAAAGGAACAATAAGAAAGTGAAAGAAAAACAAGCTATAGGCCAAAAAAGTAAAAGAAAAAAGATAGAGGAAGAGAAATCTGAACATGAGTATCACAAGAGCAACATGATATGAACACCTTCTGTAAGTGAACAAAATAAGCACAATTCTATGTTTTGTCGGGACTAGTACATAGTCAGGTCGGCGGCACAAGTCACGGCATGTGCCTTCCAACACCGTATATACACTGAAAGAAGATTCCATAGCCTGTGCCTACACCATGTGTTGCTACGGTTCATACCAATCCAGCTGAGGATCGGCACAGGTTGGGTATCCAAAATGTCAAACCATGAAAATAAGTATTAATTCAACACAAACAATATGTTTCCACTAAAACTGCAGGAAGTAAGACACACGTTCTTGAATGCCATACATATTAAGCATTTTACTAAGGTTTTCATTTCCATATCCAATGCAAAACAACAAGAACTATAAAGAAACTAGAACTCCAAGGTAGATATAGTGACAACACAAGAACTAATTCAAAGTCTTCACCAGATACAGAAATGTGAAAGAATATGACATTTAAGTTTGCTGTATAAGCACTCCAAGCCACACAATTTTCACAAAACTAACTCTGCAATGTTTAAAAATCCAAGTCATTGCAGAAAGCATGAAAACCACATGCTTATCATCAAAATAATATGTTCTGTTGCCTAAACGTATAAATACAATAGTTTTTTGGATCACTAAGGGCTCTTTGCAAATTACCATTTTGACATGTCCAACCCATCAATAGCTAATTTTTTTATAAAACCAACCAGTTGCATGACCATGTTATGTTTCCTTCTGAAACAGCCAAAAACTCTAATTGCCAACGGTTCACATTTTGCGCATCTAATAATGTTAACATAAGAAAGATTCTTCAACAAGAAGTCAACACAAAGTTGACAGCAATATGAGTACCAACATATAATTTTTCTTTGTGTATCTTGCAACTAGAGTCCAGTATACAATGTCTAATAATACACTAGCACAAAACAAAGTAGTTCCTGATGGTGTTCAGGCAACGCAATAGAAAGTTCAAAATGTTTCTTAATTTCTAATGCATGTAGTCTATGGTGATTGAATTGATATCTTTTCAGCTACAGAATTATTCTATGGTTTTGGACTCGATTTAGTCTATAACTTGTTACTTATCAGAAGAAAGGGAACAGTGACTATCAACTTTTAAAGAATAATCTTGGAAAACTAGCTGATATATCAACTTGATATGTTTCACATGGAGATGATATCAAAAGAAAATTCAAATATTTTTGTAGATTATTATTCAATCATGTTTCATCAAATTGGCAAATTTTCTGTATTAGTTCCATGATTAGTTCATTGTGCAATAAACATAACTAAAATCACCAAGAAAGTCCAATCTAATACAAGGTCCACATCATTTTCATCCTAGGTTATATCCAGTGAGCTTGGCATCTCCTCTTCCACGGTCTTCGGCCCATATGTATTCAGTTGCACTTTGAACTGCGTAGTGATAGGAGATTGTATTGGTGCAAGCAGGGCATTTTATCCAGGAGCCCATTTGCAGCATAGCTGCACAAGATTCACTATTTATGCAAACCATGTCGCTTGGTTTTTAAGGATTAACAATTACACTTCAACAATAAGCCTTAGACTTAAAAACTAAAATCGTAGTTAAGCGCAAGGCCATTTGAGTGAAAAAAACTAATCAGAGATCTAGACACCATATCAAATACATTTGAACTCTAGGCAAACATATCTTCAAACATGGATATATTTCCACCAACAGCATCGGAAAATGAGTAATGGCGCTCAGGCAACCTTCAGCCTATTCCCATCTTAACAATGTATTGTTTAAGCGACCAAATATAGATGTAATAGTAGTGAAATGTTTTCCTTTTTTCAAGGTCATGTCAATTTTTCCGCTCTCCTCAACTTCTCCCCTCCTCTTCTTCTTCCCCTGCTATGGCTACCATTCATGTCAAGTGTCTGACTCCTTTTGCCCATCCTCCCTTCCATTGTTCCCTTCTCTTATCTCTCTCCTATTGTACTCTAAATAAACTAAACCAACCTTGTCGATGGACTTAGGGACCATGAAATACCTCAACAATTGTTCATCATTTAATCACCTGGTGGTACTATGATGACTTCGTATAAATTGCAAGCATTTCTTGTCCTAGTAACACCAAGTGTCCATACAAACAATTTGTAGCTATGTTGCACTAATCTTTTGGATATATTATGTGTTCCACACAAATTAACCAAGCAACATAATTAACAACATACATACATACCTGAACAAAGAGAAAGGAATTTGGGAATGCAACTTGGTGCAACTGGATTAAGGAATGTTCCTCTCAAGTGGCTCAATAATGCAATTGAGCCAAGCTGTGCTTTAGCATTTTGGTTGGTTTAAATTCAACTTGACTTTGAGACAAAATTTAAAGCTCTTTCTTTAGAAAACTTATCGAATTTGAAAAGTTTGAACTCATCATGACCTCAATGGATCCAAATCCAAGCTCTTCTCAAGCTTGAATATCATAAGCATATAAAATATAATTTGATAGATAACACCATAACTCCTTAAACCTTAGGGTAAATGTCAATTGGGTGACTGAACTAAATTGTGCAGAGAACTCCATGTATTAATGTGTTGATCTAGTCTTATTGTCAACTTGTATTCATAAGACGTAACAAAAGCTAATACAGCTGCATGATAAGAATTGACTTGCCAATCTGGTTATCTGCATCCAACTTGTACAATGTGCTATGTGTGGTTCGGAAACCTCATAGGACAACTTGAACTACTTCCATTGATTTGTCAACCTATATGAGCATGATGGATAACCTTTTTCACTGTCATTTATGTCAGGTTGACAATCAAATCCTGCCATCGAACTAGATCAACTTCCTATCACGGTTTATAGATGAAAATTAGTGGTCAGACTTAATTGAAGCATTAAGTATAGTTTAAACAGGTGGTCTTAGTTAATCCTTACAGGCCAATTGATATATGCCCAATTTCAAAGATCAGTGATGTAGTTACCAATAGGATCAGTTTGATTCGTCTGACGATTACAACATGGATTTCAAGGTTATTAAAATCGTTCATGCCCACCATTATAGCTGAAGCAAATTATACATGCAAAACATAGATATATAATTAACCAAAATATTTATTGGAGAGAGCAGATAACAACTGAAATATATTGGAAATATCACTTAACCAAAATGGAAAACAAAATCACCTTCTATCTTTGTGGTATTAGACGAGCAATCAACTTGTCTTGCAGGCCCTCTTCCGCAGCCAAAGAAGTTCTTAGATCCAGAGGTTGAACTCCCCATGCACTGGATGTTACCAATCTCACAGTGTCGAACACCCTGACCATTAAATGCACCATTTTCTCCAATGTTCTTTCCTTGCATCCCTGGTTGGAGGCAGGAAACCTGATCGTCACAACGGAAACCACATGAGTTTAGAACCTGGGCATCACCCAGCAGGTTTGCTTGGAACGCATTGGAACCAATATCTCCACTCCCTTTCACCGGTTTCTGATAAGGAAAAGTTCCGATCTCTCCTTCAATCCTCCCCCTTAGATCTACAAGCAAGCATCTCAGCCTTGCAACCTCAGCTTCGAGGGCAGCTTGGTTCTGAAGTCTCTTCACCAGTTGCTGATTAATCAATCTTAGTTGAGCAATCTCCTCCTCCAGAGACGCCGCATGAGCTTTCTTCTTCTCCCTGTACTTCCGAACAGCTTCTCGATTACCGCAAGACCTTTTCTTTGTCGAAGAATTCTTCTCCACAGACTCGGCAGTCTCATCCGCCGCAGCAGTGAGAATTTTGGTGTGGACATGGAGGCAAGTATGGGTGTGAGAGAGGTCAGGCCCGGGAGGGTTGCAAGTGTGGGTATGGGTGCATGAATGCTGCTGGCTCTCGTTGAAGATGTTGTCGAAGAAACTATCCATTGAGCAGCTACTTGGAAGATCTTCACCAGCACTCGGGCCAGAGAAGACCTCCGGATTAGAGAAATCGACGTCCCCTTCGTCCATAATCAAGAGCGAAAGCTAACCAAGTGTCGATTTCGCGAAGGAATTCAATGGCCAGCGATCGATAGCTGTTACAAAAGACGACAATTTTCAGATTCCAGACAAACACAATAAGGATCTCAACCAGCAGCGCACCAAGGAAAGCCGAGAAACCAGAACACCGGAAATACAAGATCAAGTAGAAACATCATCCAATGCGAGGAACGTCGACACATGGCCACACCAATCACGAAAGTCGCGGAGCAAAGAAACGATTTTTAACCAAGACCAAGAGCAAAAAGCAAGGAATCGAATCAGGAAAAGCCACCAGAGAACCTCAAAATCGAAGATTTTGCTGATGAAGCAGGGAAAGCGACTCGATCTCCGTTGCAGCAGAAGAACAGGACCAAGGAATCCCAGATCCAACCGAGAGGGTGCGCTCCAAATCCCCTAACCCTAAAGGAGCAAAGACATCGGCAGAAAGAACAGACAACACGAAGCTACTCCCAGTTATCGCGATCCACACATCGATCGATGGGAAACAAACGAGAGGGCGAGCGGAAACGAAACCACAGATGCCACGACGATGCTTTATACGAATCTCTGAAAGGACGGTTCGATCAATCTTAACCGTCCAAGGCTCCGATTGTTGGAAACGTGAGATCAAATCTCGAGCGTCCGATGTAGAGGGGACGGTGGAGGATTTTGATTCCGCGTCAGCGAAACGGGCTTGATGCTGATGCGTGAGTGAACTCCGCAGCACAGCCACAGACGACAAGAATCTATTTCGACACCCCAAAAAGAGAACACAGATTTGAGGCTATGGAAAAGAGCTGCAAATAGCTCACTGCAACAAACATGCAACATCAAATGCACTAAGACAGATGCACGGCAAGCCATCTTGCAGATCCTAATCACTACACAAATCTATAGTAACACGAGTAATTGAGGTAAAAAAAACACCAAGTACAACATGTCTGCAAGTCAAACAGACTTCCAATATTTACCCAAACATCAGATGTGCATAGGAGGTTACATGATTGATAAATCTGCGACAGATCATAAGAGAGAAATGAAACCGATAACCTGAAGCTTCCATGACTTGCTGTAGGTAGATTACATATTTCTTGTTCATGTGCATAGTATTCACATGATGAAGCAACCCTTCTGCGACTTCCTTTTCTTCTTCTTCTGCTTGGGTGGTTGAAGTACCACTTTGATGGCTGCGTCAAAAACTCCCTTGACATTCTGCACAGTGAATTTGGCATGACGGTGGATATAGATGAGCAAGATATCATTATAAGCTTTAAATGTATGGTGAAGAGGAAGAACATACTTGCTGGGTCTTTGAACTGCATTCGATGTAGGCAGGAGCACCAATTACCTTCCTCAACTCTTCCCCCTTGAACCGTACGAGAATTACCATAAGCAATTCGGCAAGGTGATATGGTACAGTAGAAGGAAAAAAGAAACAACAATTCAGGCTGCAGAATTTGCAGCAACTTGTACCTGTGCGGTGCTTATTGGTACAGCACTAGGGTGATCTACAAAAAATTGCGTGTCATCCCGGAGATCTGCCAACAAAGTCATGCACAATTATTTGCAACAAACAAAAAAGCCAAAATCCACCGAACATGATCAAGTTAGGATTATAATAGTGTGAGCGAAAAATAAACTACAGGAGAATGACTAACCAAGCAACATTCTTTAACACAAATTCCCTGACTCGTAAGTCATAAGAACAGTGTTAAAAGCTGATCTTATAAATCTGTCAACAGTCAAAATGCCTGACAAAAGAGGTGAACCTGTATGCCATTCCACCATCCAAAGACCGGTACGTATACAATGCTGAGAAACACAGAGTCTAACTGAACACCCTTGATTCTGAAGTTTCAGAATACATGTAACATGCACTTACAACGACTTGATTAGTCAAGAAAACCTACCTTGGGCTAGTGGGATTAGACTAAGAAGTGCAACCAATTCTATATTTCCTAACTTTTAGAGCCCCAAGGGGATCCAAGAGCCTAAAATCCTTACCTACAGAACCATGCACGAGAAGCTCCAAACTTCCAAATTAAACAAATATCTCTTGGTTTATGTATTTCTTCAGAATCTAGATATGAGATCCAGCATCTTTACAAACCTCTTATTATAATCATTGTCTTTATGAATAATGTAAAACACAATAAACAATTAGTAAATAGCATGGTTACTTCTGTTGATGCAAACCTTCAACATGAATAGGCACCATTGTGCATCCAACTCCGGAACTAGAAGCAATAGGATCTTCAAGTTTCCAACAAAGCTGGAGCCATTTGCAAACTCAAAAGCAGTATATCAAAGACCAATACACACCCATTTAACAGGATTTTTCACTAGTGGGATAATATCTTGAATTATTTCTCATTGCTCTCGCATATTTTAAGTAAAATATGATGAGCATAAAACAACAACTATAGCGCTTCAAAGTGTTACTAAATTGTTCAGTGTTCAGTGGAAATCTCTCGGAAACCCAACATCACCAGCATAATCTCCCCTCTTCAGTCGTCACCGGAGTTAGTTGTGCAACATCATGTAATTCTAGTCACATCTATCACATTAATATCTCAACTGTCTCTGATATGATTACCCAAAATGCTTATTCTTATTGCCTCAGAATTCAGAATTTGACCGAGCATTGGTCCACATACCTTGCTTTTATACACTTGATCAGCAATGAAACCAGTTATCTTATTTCATGTGAAAAAAATAACATTCTGCCAGTAATAAATCAGGTTTCATTATTGACTTTCCACGAATGGATCATGTAAATAGATTACTTTCTGCTAGGAAGAACTTGAGCTCTATAATTAATTTTTCCACAAAAACATCATTCAAATGCTCCTCATGCTCATAACCTAAAATGCTTTTCTCCAAGATGCCAGCTACACATTGAACAATAGCTGCCTTCAAACTTCAATATGAACAACTATCCTTCTATAATCAATAACTGTTGATGCCAAATGGTGACGGTGGATAAAGTTTTGTTGAGGAACTTGTTTGCTCAATGAATGACATATTTCCATGTTGGCAAAATCTTCACATTCACGGTTCCATCATTGTACCTATAATAATTCCGAACTCTAAAAATAGGAAACCAGACCAAAATCAAAGATGGCCATTAAGATGCTTGGCATGGTAAGTTAAAATTTGACCTGTTCTGGAGTCAGTTTGAGTTCAACATAAGCATATTCTTCATTGATTGTAAGCTTTAAACCAACACAGCCTGACCTAGATAACCTGCTCACCCGAAATAAAGCAAAGCTTACCTTAACCTGCCCACTTCACCTGATCTGATCTAATCTATTGAATAGGTTAACCTCCCTTGAAATACAGCAAAGCTTTCCTTAACCTGCCCACTTCACCTGACCTGATTTAATCAATTAAATAGGTTGTTCCAAGATAAAGAGATCCTGACAGCTGGTGTGTTAGGTTGAAAGCTAATAGGATTGTGCTTGGACTAGCCCATTATACTCTTATTATATGTATCTGAAGATGCAATGAATGAAACTTTTTTCATGAAACAAAGAGAAGATTGTAGCACTGAAGCATGTGTTAATTGTACGGGGATTTCAGTAGAAGAAAAAATTATTTACCATAACTAAGGTAAAATTGGAAGGCATTCAAAGCATAGACAGAACAATAACTTACAAACCTTACAAGTAATTGAATATAAAACAAAAGTTAACAATTAAGTAAAACTAACATGCATAGAACTCGGGCAAAAACCTTCACTCCTTGTTTTATCTAAATCTGGCTGTACAGGAAGATGGTATATGTGCAATACCAAATTGAATCATCAGTATTAGAGCAAAGACACTGCTTTCTCCAGTGTTGTATGGAGAGAAAACAAATAGTGAACTGGAACAAGGAAAGTCAATCGGATACTTATTGAGTGATATTTGCAGCCATGGGAGATATACATGAGCATTAGCCACTACAAGTTCTTTCCAGTTAGCAAGAATGCAGAAGAACCATGTCATTGTTACTTACCTTTAACCATTCCAGGAAAGAATAGAATACAATATATGACATCATAAGCTTTTGAATCTAACCCCTACATATATACAAGCTACCTTGTTTATGAAAAGGGCAATTAAAAGGCTAAAATAGATTATTCTGGCCATCATCAAAATGTACTTGCTATAGTCAAGTACAAGGTTTAGATAACAGTACTGAAAACCGGATCGGAATCATATTACACTCATACATAACAAGCGATATGGTATAGCAAAGCATCAGTGAACTAGTAAAATAAACAAAAAAAGGTTAACTGTCAATACCACCAAGAATGGTCAGTACACAACTATATGGATTGAAGATTTGATATTGAATGGTCAATTATACGTGGTTATAATGGAATCATAACATGGACTTTTGATGTTTCTATGTTTTCATTTGAATGCTCTTGGCACTATGTGATGCAACAACATAATCATAGCAATAAAAATATCAACAACTTCATGTGTGAATACGTATTACCTGCTTCACACAATAAAAATTTAAAAGACAGTATAACATGTATCTGATATTGATATATGTATTGGTATAGCCATAAAATTGACCGAAAAGATCAAAGTCAAAATAATTACCAAGCTTTGTTCCAACAAGAACTATGGGCACACCAGGCGCATAGTGCTTCAATTCAGGAATCCACTAAAAGGTGAAAAAGGAACAAACCAGATAAGGAAAAGTGGAGAAGTAGTGAGTCGGCAGAGAAAACCAAGTTTGACAAAGCAGAAATTAATATTCATGAAAGAAAAGGGATCAATCTCTTGCCTTCTTAGCCACATTCTCATAGCTGGCTTTACTTATGAGAGAGAAGGCCAGCAGAAAAACATCTGCACCCCGGTAGCTCAAAGGCCTTAGTCTGTTGTAGTCCTCCTGGCCTGATCCAATAAAGAATAACATCACATCGAGTGCATTATAATGCAAATGAGGGCCTTATTACAGAAGTAAAAAGTATGAAACAGGTAATCAAGCAAAAGAAAATGCAAAACATTACCTGCAGTATCCCACAAACCTAAATTAACTGTGTTGCCATCGACCACTACATTTGCACTGAAATTGTCAAAGACCGTCGGGACATAATCCTGTCATCATAAAAATAGAACTTATATCTAAGATTTACAAAAAAGAACCATAACCACATTTATCTCTCTAAGCTATAACCAACAGCAAAAAGTTTATAGGGAAATTAAAATTATGTCCAAATTAAATGAACTTCATAGGACCAGATGCTTCAAAATGTTGGCATGTGGAATATCATATCCAGGACCAGGAAGAAAAGAACTAGGCTCATGTCTGAAAGCAATTACGAAAGATGGTTCTTTGGTGCATGATGCATAGCTCCACAAATCCAAATTGATGCTGAGGCTTCGTACAAAGCATTGTCTCGGATTCGACACTCGTGAAACTCGATCTACAAACATCTCACTAAAATATGACCTGTCTGGACATGACTGACATGCTCTCCAATAAAATGGAGTTAGGAGATTGTGCTGCAGAAACACAAAATCCACGAACCATTTTTTCTTTTCCTGGGATCATTGCCAGAAAAGAGAAACAACAAAAAGAAGTTTTTTTCTTGTGAGTACATCACAAGATATAAGCATCGGCTAAAAGCAATAGCATGCTCATGATATATTGCACATTTAGTTAAATAGGTATTCAAACCGGATAAAAAACGTAGCAAACAATGGAAGGATATATTTTCGAAACACACTGCCTTAAACAACACGAAAAAAGCATAAATCCTCGATTCGAGCTCCCTCCCTCCCTTCTCCCCTTCCTGAAGATTAGACCCGAAAAAGGACGGAAAGCCTGCAATTTTCTCCCAGAAGCACACGCAAACCATCATGAAGCACCTAAAATATCATAAAAGATGGGATTTTTCGGCACTCACCGTGGGAAAAGTGTTGCTGGTGTACGATATGAGCATGCAGGTCTTGCCGACGGCGCCGTCCCCCACCGTGACGCACTTTATAAACCTGGATGCACTCATCTCATCGGCCGGTGCCTTTCCCCCCACAAAACGCCGCCTTTCTCTCTCCTCCTCGTCCGGTGAGTCCTAGTCGGCCTCCGCGCGGCTCTAGCTAGTGCACATCTGAAAGCGCCAAGAGGAAGCCCCACATTGCTCAGCCGACCCAAAGGCTTCCATCGAGGACAAAGGGGAAAGAAGGAAGCAGCCCTAACCCTATCTCCGGAGGGAAAGGAGATCCACAAAGAGATCAAGAGATCACCTTTGGGTTCCCTTTCCTCCTCCTTCTCGCCCCCTGTTTCTTTCCCCTAAAGAAAGGGCGAGCAAGATAGAGAAAGAACGAGAGAGCGACGCACCTTCGGCTGTCGGGGGTTGTAAAAAAATCCTTCGCCAGAAATGGTGCGGTTGAATCGGTCGCCGATAAGAGGCAGCGAGCGGTGAGGAGATCAACAGCGTGGAAGGGAAGAGGATATGTATATTTGGGAGTTGTGCTGTGAATTATTCATCTACAGAAGCAGCACTAAATGTGTGCGTGAGAGAGAGAGAGACAGAGAGAGAGAGAGAGGAGAAGAAGAAGACATGGAGAGGGAGAGCGAACGGAAGGCAATTGACACACAGTTCAACGCCAGCTAGCATCATTACGCCTCTTCTTCTCTTCCGTCTTCCCCACAAGTTGAGGAAAGATTGTCTGTAATGTTTTCTCATGGGAAAATGATATATATATATAGCAGGAAAATATTTATAATATTTAAGATTTATTTGATTAACATCTTATTAATTTGATCTGATTTTTCTAGCAAAAATAATCAGTATAATACTACACAGTTAATAGAAGTTAGAATTTAATCGGTGTAAAAATATCTCATACCTAATTTAATATAAAATAATAAAAATTTAGTTTTTAATCTCAATCAATAAAGTTATACAAAGGAGTGAGAAACTTTGATGGTTGATAGTGAGGTGTTGGATTAAATATCATGTTCACCAATTATACTTGGCAACAAAATTATTTAGGCAAAATTATCTGTATATCCATCTTTATATTTATATGTACTATTGTTAAATTTATTAAGATTAAATAGGGATTTTTTATTTTGATATTTTTATGTTTTTTAAATAAAATAAACATGTAAATTTAAATCAAATTATAATATATTTCTTCAGCATATCACTGATGCTTTACAATTCAAAATTTTACTTTCAACTTTGCATCAATCCTCCAATTGATTTGATCATTCAAATATCTTCCCAACATAGTTTTACCGTGACCTAAAGGATTTATCTCAGAGTCATTACTTATTTTTCTTAGAATATTACTTATTTTAAGTATGTTTTGTGATTCAAAAATTTAATCACATATAACCTTTCATTCATTAGAATATTTGAGTAATTTTATCGAACATCTCATATTAATTTTATCGAACATATTTGAATATTCAATCCCTCGAAAATTTGATTTTTATTATATAATGACTTTCGAGATAGATAAACTTGATTTTATAATGTGGATATTATATATATATAATATTAAAATATATAACTAAATATGTTACGATCATATATATATATTGTAATTGTGATACTAATTAAATATACTTGCTTGCTCTCTCGGTAAGCAAATAAGTCATTTCATGCTTGCTTATTTAGGAGGCATGAAGAGTTTGATGGACAGTGATCCTCCCCACCTAAGCCTCTAATTGGAACTCTGTGGTCATCCATGACAACAAGTCTCACCTCATAACACCATTTCCATTTTCCAATGTGCACAAATCTTTCATCTTGACCATACAAATATAAATATACAACATACAAAGTAGAAGAAGACATGCAAAGATTAATTGAAGTATTAAGTTACAAAAAAATAGGAACATAGAACTACATAGGAAATAATTAAATGATTTACAATGAATGTAATAGTGCTATCATATGATAACATCAAGCATGTATTGATAAATATTCATGAGAATAAGGAACAAAATCTTGCTTCATATATAGTTTACAACATATCTACCACTTCAATGTCATTTGAGGCAAAGAGTATCTCTTACCTTTGACTACTTGAGAAGTTAGGAGGGACTTATTTATGGTTACCATACCATATCATTTCTCATTCACTATAATTATTATGTTAGAAAGTAAGGGCGAAAACTCAAAATCTCCCCTCTATAGGCACTTATTAATTAAATTAAAATATAAATTAACAATTGTAAGAGTTTCGATTGATTGACTTCTTGGATCCACATTTACACAAAGTTTTAATAATTTTAAATATTTATTTTTTTTTATTTTTTTAAATACTAGATCGATTATGATATCAATCAATTATTTGATAACAAATATCACGATTCGACTTGATCGAATAACTAATGAGTCGAATGCATCAAAAGTCGTACGTGTCACCGAGAGATTTCATTAACCATTATAATAAAGATCTCCAAATTAGTAGCGTAGTACACAAGACTACACTTGCTACCGAGACAAAGCAAGCTCACGAATCATCATCATCTCCATCTCCATCTCGACAAGGAAGACTAAGTCCTCAAGATTCCATCAGATCGACTGTTCATGGTGGTACTATCAGCAACACTCTCCATCTGCACTCGATGAGACCGCAGAGATCAATCCTTCTTGCTCTTCCGGGCGCACTTGGCCTGGACTGCGAGAGTGGCCGTCGTCCCCGGGCACGCAGCGTCCGCGCCGTATGCCTCCGCCGAGACCGGCAGTGCGCAGGACTCCTTCCCCAAGCAGGCCTGCCATGGCGGAACAGTACGAGTCAGTGGGAGAACAAGCTGGCGTTGGTGGCTTCCATGGAGACCATTACCTTCTCGACCACGCTCTTGGCCTGCTGCGTGTGGCAGCTGCCAACGGTGAAGTTGCCGCACATGCCGTCGGGGTTCCCGAAGCTAGCGAAGACGATGGAGCGGATCACCTTCTTCTCCCCGCACTTGAGGCGGGCCTCCGGCTTGGCGTCGCCCACGACGCTCCGGATCTGGCTGTCCTCCCTCGACCACGTCCCGATCTGCGCCGGGTGCTGTGCCGACACGAAGGTGCAGATGTTGTCCCGCTTCACCGTTAGGATCACAATGTCCTTCGGCTTCCCCCCGTGCTCCTCGAAGACGACCATCAGGTTGTTCTTCGGCTTCAGGAACGACCGCGGCACGTGGTAGCTGCAACATGCAGCGTCTTAACACTGTGAGCTTGTTTGTGCATGGCGACTAAGAGCTTGATGATGATGACTTACATTGACTGAGAAGCCTTGCCGAGAGGACTGAGGTAGGAGACCCAGAAGCGACCGATGCTTTCGCCATTGATCCACACCTGTCCTTTCCCCATGGAGTTCATGTCCACGGCGACCGGGTCGTTCCCCGAAGGAGCATCGAAGTATCTCTGGGAAGGACCTCATGTCAAGCACGGTCTACTGTGATCGAACAAGGATCATCTCATCGTTTACCTTGTACCATGTGACTGCAGTGTCACTCTGAGCCTCCTCCCACTTGACAGCGTTCGCTCTTTGCTCATCGAAAATGCCCAGATTCTCTCCGGTCAATCCAACCTGTAGGGCGAGAAATCCAACTCAATTTACAGTTTTGACTCCGGAAACTATAAGGTTGCACGGTTCTTCATGTACCTGGTGCCTCCACAGATTCTGCGACAGATCCAATGTGCCGGCATTGAGACCTTGGATGACGACGGTATGAACACCAGAAAGCCTGTGTTCCAAGTATGCTCCACTATCCTTCATGGAGGAACCATCAAAACTTGAATCAGTAAGACATAATCATGCTTTGTCATGCAATCTAGTTCATCCTGTTTTCGATATGGATTTTACCGGCAATCCTACTGTCAATCCCAGAATGGCTATCTGGTTGACTCCTGCTTTCAGATCCATCGGCTTCTGGAAGACAAAACTCTTCTCGATTTTGGTCCCATGTCCAGATCCTGAAACAAGTATCAGATACGAACATCGTTAGAAGACGCATCATGGTGTTTCCCAGAATTGGTTGTTGAGGAACAAAAAGATGATACCTATGAATTTGCCATTCACAAAGGCATGCATAGCATGGCCAAGGTTTGATACTTGGAGCACAGGGCGGATGTCATGTCGCATAGGTAAATCATCGTCGTCCAACTTGAAGCTGAATTTTTATGAGGAGAGAAAATGATCACTAATTACATAGCATTCAGCTAACAGTTAGTCACGTTAGCGACAGCACGCATAGGATTAACATTCTTGAAGTAATCTGAATGGTCTTTCAGACAGGAAATCCAATCAAAGGATTTCGATATGCTTAATTTGATGGCATCCAAACCATCTCCAGTCTCTTGAGGTTAAGGTTACAGTTACCTTGTTGTGTACCAGAGATAATCTGTGGTGTCCTTGGTCATGTTCAGAAGTTCCAGGGGCCCTTTTGCTGAGACATTGGCATCACGGGTGGTTGGAATATGCTCTGTGTACATCTGCCACTGGTTGTTCTCCTTTGTCGCCTTCGCTACGTCAAATGTCCTGGCATTGTGCTGAGAATTAACCTGTCAAAATGCACAAAAGTTACGCTACTGGCAATATTCTGTCGCTGGTTCTTGATAGTATTGCTGCAGAAGAATATGGTGCATGGTATTCGTGTTCTGTTTACCTGCTGACTGTTGAACACAACGGTCTTACAGTCTGGGAGGATGCTGATGGAGTGGCGAGGCAGATAGTACTCCACACCTCGGAAATTCACAACACCATCCTTTTTCGCATTGGTATTTGTTAGGAAGGCAACACAAACTTTACTCTCAGGTATCTCATACAATCTAGCCTGCAAGTCCAAGAACTCATCTTATTGCAGCAACACAGTTTGTTCATTAGGCAAGTACTTCAGTCATCAGATCCAACTCTTCTCTAAAGGTGAATAGGATCCAAGTGCTGATTGAGCTTGATAAATGTCACTCTGCTTACCTCAAAACCAGCATCAAATTTTTGGACAGAAGGAGTCCCCCATAGCAATCCCTTCCTGCACAACTTCAGCGCATTATGTAAGTCCTTCAGATGGCCCCATTTGGGCTCTTTCTGCAAACCTGAATCATGATAAAGCGGTAGAAAGAATGATTTCAGAATGAGTTAGACAAGGAAACCAAAAGGACAAAGAGATCAGGGATGAAGGTTCCTGGAATCTGACCATATTCATCGAGTGGGGCTTCATCATAGTATCTAGTCATCACAAAGGCAGCACCAGTCCTCCCAAAATTGGTTCCTCCATGATACTGAATACAGCCAGATGTTAGAGGATTACATGTTTATTCTTATATTAGACATGATTTCAGAGCAAAACTCCATACCATGTAATAGTTTGTGAGTGTGCCATTCTTTGAGAAGAAGCGTGCCACAGAGTATGCCAGATCCTCTGCTGATCTTTGAGATGGTGGGTCACCAAATACTCTATATCTGAAATAATCAGAAAGGATTTTTTAGCACAATGCAAAACCAAAATCAGATTCCCGTGTGTCAAAATGAAGGAGCTACTTAAAATCTAAGGCACTCAAATCAGATTCATTTCTGCAATGATGCAGACCATTTTAGAGATAATATTTGTTCTAGTAGTTGTTTTTTTCTTCTGAAAATCACATTTTTGTGTGTTCACTGGAGTGACAGGAATTGAACAGAATCGATACCGAATGCAAACTTACTGAGCAGTCCAGTTTTCAGTCCACAAGGCAGGCTTGCTCGGATGGTTAGGCCCTGCAAAAGTATCTCCACAGTTCCTTCCATTGCATGCGTTGATCTACATGTGACACGATGGTAATTGGATCAGACAACTACATGGTCATTCATCTTTACAACTGTGAATTTTTTTAGCATCCATCGGTATCATTAATCTAAAATTTCACCAAATTGAATCCAATTGAAAGAACATACCACTGGACCAGGAGCATTGTTCTGTTTGCACATCACCCATGGGACTCCGACGTTGAGCCCAACAGCCATGTTACCGGCCCACTGAATGTAATCAGCGCCACCTTGGAATGCCCGTGCCACATTGTTGTATTCATTCTCGATCTATTGCATTCAGAGTCATGCAATGATTCAGTCAGTAAACTATCATAATTGAACAGTGAGGTAAATGAGGAAGCAACCACGAAAAGAAGGAAATGCAAATCTTGAGTTAATTGAACCTGTGCTAGAATGATGGGACCTCCTTGAGGGGCAAATAGCTTCTCATCGTTCATCTTTTGCACAATCATCTTTGTAAACCTTTCCATATGGGACTGCATGAACAAATCAACAACTTTACCAAGAGGAGCTTAGCAACATGTCAATGGTTCTTGGCTTATGCATTTATACAGATAGCACACGAATCACGTATGCTTGGTCTGACTCCAGGCGCTGAAAATAATTAGAGAGTGCAATTACCATGTAAGGTTGGTTGTTTGTTCGGAAAGTGATGTTGGAGACCTCCCTGAGCCAATAAGGCAACCCTCTGCAATATATCAGAGAAGACAGCATTAGAATGACACTGATGGCCTTTGTAAGCAATGTAAACAATGCCAAAGCAGCTGCACAAGAAAAGCCCACTGCTACACACCCATGATTCCATTCTGCTTGAATGAAGGGGCCGATCCGAAGGGTCACATACATCCCGTGCGCTTGCACCAACTTGATGAATTTCACCAAGTCATATCTTCCTTCGAAATTGAACTGTTGCAAGCAATCAAATTCTCAGTTCAATGATCTGGGGCATGGGTTGGTCTCCGCAAAGGCAGCGTGCGGGTAGCCTTACCTGGCCATACAAAGGCTCATGGGCGTTCCAGAAGACATATGTTTGGATCGTGTTCAACCCGCCTTCCTTAGCCTTCTTGATGATGTCCGGCCACATCTGATCAATTAGAAGAGATACTTCTCATGAGCACCACAATAATCCCAACAGTTTAAACCATTAGGAAAGGACCTAATCTACATTGAATTATAGAATCCCCTCATGTGCAAGTCGGATTATGAGTAAAACTGAAACCAAATTCATGATGTAATCGAATTAAAGAATAGCATTGCACAAATATATATCAAAGATTTTAGGAAAGGATACATTCTGATATCATCCCAAGCGAATGATGAAGGCCAACTAGAGAAAGACATTGTAGTGTGTTAATTAAATATCAGATGGAATCGAGAGGAGCAGATAAAGGCTTCGATCTCATAACCTAATCTGATACCATGATGATGATTTTAATTGGGGTTACCAATATGCTTTAAAATCACTAATAAAAATTTGGAATTGGATGACTAATGATCTCAAGAGCTTAAACAATGTCTTGAAAATGGCCCAATCTCTACCTCAGGAGTGCTTCGAGGGTAATGGACCGACCCCGAGAAGAGCAGCTCTCTCCTCCCATTGATGATCAACGAGCGGCCGTCGTAGGACACCCCTTGTTGGTCGGTGAGTTGGCGGGCCGCGTCGGTGCTGGGCAGGACGAGGAGGAGGAGGAGGAGAAAGAAGCACGCGAGAGACCGCGTTGCCGCGGTCTCCTGCAGCGCTGCCATGGTTCTTCACCTCGACGGGGAAACGTGGTCTCGCCCTGGCTCGTCGAACGGAAGCAGGAAGGTGATGCTAGGCTAACGGCGGAGGTGGGCCGCGCTCCCTCTTCTTTGCGGAAGAGGGGCGAGAGGAAGAGATCCGGATGCACCCACTCGGGTAGGGGAGGAGGGGGCGAGGAGTTTAAAGAGAGGAAAGAGGGGAGGAAGGCGAGGAAGGCTCGGTCTCCGGAGGCCGTGGGGAGGCCACGAAAAGGGAGGAGAGGCGTCCAAAGAATGGCCATTTGCCATTGCTCGGCAGCGTTGGGCTCCGGTCGATGTGGGAGGCGGGAATCGTGGTGACGTTGACGAAGCCTCGCTTCCTCGAAGTGCAAATCCCATGCGTCCATTGAAAACGTCTATTCCACCATAAAAATTGATCTAAACCGTTCGTATTTTTCAAATAAAGATAAATATCATTAAACTGATTTTAGGATTGAATGGTTGAGATTAAAACTTGTAGTGAGACGGACGATTTAGATGAAAACTCATACCACTGTAATCCTGATCTCATTAATCTCTCTGTTCTAAATAAAAACTCCATGTCATAAAATTGATTTCATCAAAATTCATAGCTTTTGTTCAATTTCTTTAATCTTAACTATATTATAGCCTGCCTTTGGTTCTGTATGCTTTAGTTTTAGCTGTTAAGAAATGTTACTTCTGATCATACGAAAGATGTCAATGATTAATGTGCATAAGAAAGTTTAATAAATGACTTACATAAAGATTAATGTTGGATAAGATTCTCGATATGATTCTTATGACTCTTAAATCAGTAATAGAATAAAATAAAAATATTTAAATAAATAATAATTGATCTCAATTAATATAATTTGATGAAAACTTTAAGAAAAGACTTACACAAAGATTAATGTCGAATAAGATTATCTGATTCTTATAACTCTTAACTCAGGAATAGAATAAAATAAAAAAATTTAAATAAGTAATAACCGATCTCAATTAATATAATCTGATGAAATTTTAATATAAAATATATTTTTTTTCCTATCACGGAGCCCTAATTGAAATAAATATTTTTCCTATCATGATCTTATAAAGAGATTATAAGATTTAGGTCTTGATCCAACGCATAGCTCACATATTCTTTATTTCTTATGAATTTATCATTAATACCCTGAATTATATAAAATAATAATAAAGCTTGATTTTGAAGCTCATTTTATATTTTAAAATATAAAAGTTAGCTTATCAATTCATAGACAATGATTCCTATACCAAACTAAAAGTATGCATTCTTCACATGGGTATAAGATGAACCCCATTATGTCTATATTTAGTTCGATTAAGATAAAAATAATAATGTCATTTGGTACATTATGTAACATAATGTACATTTGGTGAGGGTTAATGCCGGTCTGAACCCATATAAAGGAAGAGATTCCTTTGATTCCCGGTCTGATATTATACACGGCCATAGAAAATGGTTACATACCATTTTTATCCTTCTTTATATTGTGAATTATCACTCTTAATACATTTAATGCAAAGATTAATGATGTCATTAAATTGTGTTTTGTCGTAAACATGGGGAAGGAGTGTTATCGTTTGGCTCTCTGAGCTGTTTCCCACAACAAAAACTGTTTTCGACTAATTTCTACAACACCAGCATACACAGCATAGAGACTGCAAGGGATCTCTGCTCCTCCCCCAGCATACACAACATAGGACGACGGCAGCCTCCTCCTCCCCCAGCATGCCCCTCCTTCTCTGCTTCTGGATCATGGATCTCTGCTCCCGCAAACCCAACCCCAGCTTCCGAAGCTTGAAAGACACCCCAAACCCCTCACCCCCGCCGCTGCCAATCTCCACCTTCTTCTTATTCGACACCGGTAAGGCTCTCCCGTTCTTCCTGTACCGGATTCCGCACGCGTTGCAGAGCGACTGGCATCACACGTCACAGATCGACAGATCAGCCTTGCCTCGTTCCAAGAACAACACAAGGTCGAAGCGGGGGTAGTAGCAGTAGTGGTACCTTGGGGCCAGAAGGGCCGGCTCTCCAAAGAGGGGTTTTGGTCGTCCGGCAATCCGCACAGCACTTCAGCTGGCAGTCGCTGCTGCTTGCATCCATGGAGGGCTGCAGATCGAACGGAAGCAAGAAGCACAAATCCGACACGAGCCGTGTCGATCGGGAACAAGAAACAGGGAGCAAGAGAGGGGGCTCACCATCTCGTGAGTTGGATCATCCATCCTACCCTGTGATCCGTTGAATCATCAGGCCATGATTCGTCTGCCGATCGCCAATAGAACTAGCAGCTGAACCCTCTCCGATGAAGAATGGAAGCCCTTTCGAGACTTCTCTCTTAAGGGAGATCATCTCCCAGGGCGGAGTGGAGGGAAACAGAGTCCATCACCGGGTGCCATGAGAAGGCTTGCGGCACAAGCTATCGCCGGGGGCGATCGACCGACGGCCGGAGCAACGCCACCTGGTGTGGGGGAAGCCGTCGAATCAACGAGAGCGGGCACGTGTCGTAATAGGGCCGACGATACCCGTAGCCTGTTAACCTGCTCGCTGTCGCGAGGAGCGAGCTGGTGGTCACCGCCGGCCACGCCTCCCTTTGCGGCGGAGGAATCAGGAAACGACACAACTGCCCTCGAAGAAACGCGGAGCATCAAAAGGACGCCACCTGAAGCGTCCTTTCAGGTCAATCCAACCTTGCTTAGACTTGTCTAAGAATAGGTAAAGGTTCTTCCAAGAGAGGGGAGGCTTTGCATTTGGGCAGTTGCCATGGGTGAATGGGCCAGTACTCGGCGGAAAGTAATCTGGTGGATTGATTAGACGAGTTGTTAAGAAGGGGTAAGAGCACTGTAGCAGTGTACCGTAATATCGCAGTAGCATACTGTAGCACTATAACAGTGCTACAGTATACCCGAGTGTACCGTTCGATATATCGTACCGGTATTAAGCCTAAATCGAAATACCGATATGATACGGTATTGCGAACCTTGATAAGAAGAACACTTAAACAATTTGGTACAAAGAGTTGATGAAATTTTAGATCATACAAAATCTAGATAAACACAATCTAAAAATCCAGCAGCCAATCGATTGCATTAATTCATGCTGACTAACCAAGAACAAACTTCACTGAACTCAAAAAAGAAAAACATGGTCTCACACCATACAGGAAGCAAGAAATGGCATCCTTATAAATAAACTGAAATGAGATATTAAAAAAAAAACCTCTGAAATGCAAAATCATGTCTTCCTCCCTGACATACATAAACTGACAGCAAGAAATCATATAAATCTGCAGAGAACCAAAACATGGCATCTTAAGTAAACTCGACTGTCGGTCCCTCCATGGACGCCTGATTTGACCAACGGGACCCAACTAACAACGTAGCCACTTCGCACAAACTGACTTTTAAGCAAAACCATAGCCCCGAGCCGGGCACAGTCCTTCACTCATTCCTCATAGGAGACCCTACAATTTAAACATAATAGCCTTCTTCAATATGAAAATGTCAATAGTCTTTCAGCAAGTCTCACCTGAAGATTAGCTATCTACCTTTCAGCCAAAGTTGAATCCACCAGAAGGAACTGACTGGTCATTGTTGCCAAAGTCGAATCCTGTTTGAGTAGTATCACCTGGCATTGCATCATCTTCCTCTTCCAACCAATATGTTTCAAGAATCTTAACAGATTTCTCATATATCTCAGTGTTGTCGTGGCTCTGAAAATTCTCAATTTTATCTAAGCCCTCGGCGTCCTCAATCAGCTGGGCATATGGATTAGTGCCTCCAGGAACTCCGAGGTTCTTCTCTGCCTCACCGACCTTCAGGATATTCTCAAGCCCTTCCAGACACACGGTAATGATCCTTGGATCAGGGCAGAGAAGGAGGTCACACAGGGGCTTGATGCAGCCCTGGGAAACTAGATACCTAATACAATATAAAAGAAAGAATTGAATTAAGAGGTAACTTTGGAAAACCTTTACGGGTGAAACACATGTATCATACTTTATTTGTTCATGTGCACCACCGGAAGTAGCATTTGAAATGGCCCATGCAGCTTCTTTCTTTATCTCGAATTCTGCAGTCTGCAGCAGATGCACTAAAGGACCCATGATACCAGCAGCAATCACAGCCTGCAATTAATCCCATAGCACATATTCTTACTCTGATAATGGAGGGAAGAACTCAGGGGAAGGTGATTCAAATTAAATGCATAATACAAGAGGTTTTGTTTCAGATTTAATGGCAACCATTTTTTCACATGAAGATCAAGAAATTAGGTGTAGTCCATCGACAATACAATTTATACAACAGGAAAGGCACAACTGAAGTATGTTATCATTCTTTTGTTGTTGTAAGTCAAACCTGAATTTGTTCCTTGTTTCCAGCTGTGATATTTGAGATGGTCCAGCAAGCTTCCTTCTTGATGCTTTTCTTATGATTGTGGGTCAAGAGGTTCAACAGACAAGGAAGTGCTTGGTGATCTATTACATACTGAAGCAGGAAAACATGAATATCATGAGACAAGAATGTAGCAGAGAAGAGAAAGCATCACAATACAGATCGATTGAGAAACAAGGTTATGAAATATAATCAAAATTCATCCCAGAATTGCTAGTCTGTTAAAATTAGTGAACTCTGAATAATAAGAAATGCTAGTTAGAACTTATCATGTTTCTGCCATGATTCTCTATAAACCATTTGTTTCTGCAATGTGATCATGAATTAATGTTATCTCATGCATTAATAAGTGAACATGATGCAAAAAGTCATAACACTTCAATCACTAAGTTCGCTAGCATGACACGAAAATAAAGGATGATTATCATGCACTAAATGATTTTTCTAATATTATAATTAAAAAGCAACAAATCTGGCAACACAGAAATTTTCTGACCAATTTTGGATGCGAAGAATATCAGACTGCATTTGTCTGACTGGTAACATGTTCAAATAACTCAACTTTGCAAGCCATCATATGCAGTATACTTGCAGAGATAGAGGCCAGGTAATGAGACAACATACTAATGCATGCTCTTTTTCTTAGTAAATATCTTAGCAATTAGAAAATGTAAGCATTAGAGGATAAAAAGAACACAGAAACCTAAAAAATACAGCAAATATATGTACACCTAATCCTCCTAATTAATACCTGTGTTTGCATATCATCTCCAGTGACAATATTACCAACAGTACGAAGGGCTGGAATAAGCACAGAAGGTGAAGGATGCCTACCACAACAAGCACAATAAGGTTTAAGCCCCAAACAAAAACATAAAATCTTCATAAAGGGCATGAGACACATAATACATACATAAGAAGCTCAACAAGGCGAGCACAAACACCTGCTTCAATCACAGCTTGTATTTTGTCATTGGTACCATCTGACAAATATGAAAGCGCCCAGCATGCATCAGTTAGAACTTCCTCATCATTTGAATGAATAAGCCGCTCAAGTGCTGGAAGAGCAGGCTTAACCTGGTCATAAGTAGGGAAAAAAAAAAGTTCAATTCAACTATGAAGCATATTAGTAGACTTCATGATGTGTATGCAACCCAATTCAGACCTGCTCAAATGCTGGTTGTGGCTTGCCCCTGCAGAAATTTGAGAGGGTCCAAGTGGCATTCCTCAACATGGATAGCTTGGAATGCTCATTTAGCTGCAGCAGAAGGGGGATCAATGCGCCACTAGCAAGGACAAGATCTCGGCATCTTGGAGAGTCACCAGCAACATTCCCTAAAGCCCACACTGCCTACCATTCAGTAAGATATACCTCGATAAGCCAAGATGACACAGACAACAAAAAAAACAAAAAGAAAATCATGGAGCTGTTCTTACAAACACTAAGCTATCTCAAACAACTACTTTCAAAGTTTTTTGGTATAAGTTATACCTGCTCCCTGACATCATCACTAGGGGAACTGAGAAGCTTCACAAAAATTGGAACGGCCCCATGATCTATCACAACTTTAGTGTGCTCTGAGGTACCTGAGGCAATGTTGGTGAGGGCCCAAGCAGCTTCAAACTGCAAGCATGATCCGTTGCAAAGTGTATGACAAAACTAGAAACGGATTGAAACAGGGTAGTATGGAAGTTACGAATCCTTGTTTTCATAAATTTAAACAAATGGTATGCTGACCTGAAGTTGCGGATAATCCTCCCTAGTAAGGAATTCCACAAATCGAGGAACCACCCCCGATTGAATAACCTCCTCGATTGGAGGGTTTCTTTCTGACAAAACAAAAAAAGTACTCACAATCAGTATAATTAGTGATCTAGTTGTTCGGATAGAGCATCAGGAATCATATAAAGTAAATTATTCAAAGGAATTCATTCGGTTAAATACCTATAGAAAGCAATTTACGGAATTGTGTGGTTGCCTCCAACTGCAGAGTTCTATCATCCGAATAAACACCCGACACCATAGCCGGAAGGCTTTCTAACTGCAAATTAGCAGAGAGCACATTTAAAGATGACAGAAAAACAAGGGCAATTATCATGATCTCCAAATCCAAATATCCAAAATCCAAAAACCTATCACACACTGGATTTATAAAAAAATAAATCATCATTTCAAATTTCATAATTTGCAAAAGACTTGTTTATTATTTTGAATTCAAAATCCCTATCTTTACAACACTAAATATTTTTAACTAAAAAAAAGATCGCATCTTCTTGGTAGGGCCACAAGTGACGAAAAATTCTTTCATCCAAACCTCGGATCTGTTACAAATTAGTAGGATACTTTAAAAGCAAATATAGGATAAAAACATAACAGTAATTATATATGCTGGTAGTAACCTCTAAAAAAATCATTAAAAATTTTCTAATACTCATGATACACATATCAACAATTTAATATGAAATAACAATATATCAATTTATTATGAAACTCATGTATTAGATAAATAATAATAATTCTTATTTAGTAAACAAAGTTATGCATCAATCACATGCAACACATCACGATGACATGCATACTAGTCATGCAACAAACACGTATATCACACTCAATTGTGCACTCTCCCAACAACGAACGGAGAAACATACTTCACAAGATGGATTCCTCCCAACAACGAATGAAGAAAACCTACATTACACTCCCAGCAATAAATGGACTGGTCTCCCTCACCTGTCCAAGTAGGGACACATTCCTCCCAACAACGGATGGAGGAACCATCTAGCAGCCATATTTGAGGACTTGCTAATCCCCGAATGAAATTTCCCTAGCTACCCTCGGCAGAGATACATAATCATCCATGATCATTCATGCATTCAGAGAAGTGAAATGATAAAATATCATGAAAGACTATGCTTCGTGTATGACCGACTAGACTATATCCATTGGTGGCTTCACACTTAATAGGCCAGTATCACCTTTCAGATGGTGCACTTCCAATGTGGATCACTCAGCATAATCATATAATCACAAGGTAGCAGTCACATTAATATCAACTTAATCTAAAAAATAATGGAGAACCACTAATTATTTTTTAAATCATAACTTCGAATATAACTTTTAAGTTTTTTAAATCATAAAAGCATGAGGTATCAATTTTTTAACAACCTTCAAATGATCTAAACCCTAAATAGCACAGCCCAATTAACTTGAATCAAACTTAATTCAATTAGGACCTAACAAAACTAGTCTTAAATCCTTATTGAATCAATCTAGAATCACCTTCGACTGGTTTAATTTGGATTTGGTTAGTTTCAATTAGGTCAAGTGGATTTGAACCGATCAAATTGGTCTGAAATCACCCTGAATTGGCTTGAACCAATCAATTCGATCTAGTTCAATCATCTAAGGAGCTCAAACCAATAAAAGAAGAGGAAGTTGGACTAGACTACACAGTGTTAACTCGGATTGAACCGACCCACCTGAGCCCTGGAATGGTCACATGCACCATGGTTTGCAGTACCGGTCCGTACCGCCCGGTACGGGCGGTACGTACCGGTCCGCCAGACTTCCGGTACGCGGACCATATGTTACCGTTCTGACACTGTAGCACTGTAACAGTGCTCGGCACGCCTGAATATACCGCTCGGTACACCTGGGTGTACCGAGCGGTATACCGTACCGTACCGGTACCGAGCCCAGGTCGAAACTCCGGTACGGTACGGTATTGCGAACCTTGACGTGCACTGCACATGCCTATCTCAGATAGCAGGTTGGGTTGAAGTGCAGGGGGCCGGATAGAGAGGCAACAACATACCTTGCAGTGGTCACATAGCTGGGCCTTACAAGTTGGGTCAAGCCTCACTCACGGGTTAGACCAAGCCTTACTATTGAACCGAGTTATGCATGGCTTGCAGGTTGGGTCATACCTAGCAACATGGGTTGGGTCATGCCTGACCACATGAGCTGGACCATGCCTGATCACATGAGCTGAATCGTACTTGGCCATATAGTTTGGACCATGCATAGCCACATGGGCTCGGTCGTGCTTGGCCACATAGACTAAACCATATTTGGTCACATAAGCTAGGTCATGCCTAGCTACATGAATTGGGTCGTGGCCGACCATATGAGTTAGGTTGTGCCCGACCATATGAGTTGGATTATTCTTGACCACAAGGACTGAGCCGTACCTGACCACATGGGTTGATCAAACCGATCAACTTGACTCAGGTCAAACCCAAGTTTTATTACCATAATAAGTATTTCATTAAAAAAATTCAATAATACAATATTGATTCATTAAATAGCTTTCTAAATCTATTTTTCATGAATCAAACAATATAATAAATTCATGATTTTAAATTTAAAAATAATTAAACATAAAATCTTACATAATTCCTTAAAAGAAAGATATGCCTATATATATCAATTAAAATTATTATTTAATTCAAAAATAAGAATTTAATAATTAAATATATCTTAAAATTCATTTAAGCTTAAGAGACCATTATAAGTCAAGCATTATCAACATTAAATTAAATAACAACTTTAACATTACAATTAAATGATTATTATTTGTTAATCATAAATTTTCGAAATTAAAATATTATTATATTTCATAAAAATTATAATAATTATAAAATGAATAAAACCAATAAGAAAAGAACAAAGAATCTTACCTCTCCTCGAGAGGTCTCTTCAATCCTCCTATTGCCTGACACGAATGGAGAGAGGGGAGATTATTTCCTCAATCCTCTCACTACCAAGCTCAACTAGGAATGAGAAAGATAAGAGTCCCTTTTTATAAGAGATGCTGAGCCCTCCCCAAAAGACAATATCTAATTTAATTTTCATATTTAATTTATTTTTATTTTATTTAATTGCAATATTTATTTCATATGGTTCGTATCGAAAGAATTACTTCCTAAAAGTCACATCTAGAAAATACATCAATTAATAATTTTAAAATTATTTAATTAATTAATTGATGGACTAAATTCTTAACTTGCCCACTATAATCAATTTTAATCATTTCTTTAACCCTATAGTACAAACAAGTCAATTAATCATTAACTAAGGCAACACATTAATTATAGTTATTTAATTATGGGAAAATATTCAGCCATTACAAAACCTAACCGAGCGGATCCAATTTCCTAGAACACCTACACTAATCCGATCTACCAATCGAACCCCTAAATTGAAGGATCGACGAGAGGGGGATCACCTTCTTCTCGACGGCGGAGGCGTGGATCGGCTGCGGAAATGGCTGCGCCTGCATCCCCTCCCGCCGCTTCTTCTGGAGGCTTTCCTCCCGACGGTTCTTGCGGATCTCCACCATGTTGTCCTCTCTCCGCCGTCGTCCCTCCTCCGCATCGACGGCGACCTTGTACCTGTTTCGCCGGACCTCCACCCGCTCGCTCGGCCTCAGAGACATCTCTGCCCGCCGCAGGCACCGACTCCAACGACAATAATGAAAGCAGGAAGGGATCGGATGGAGCCCTAGAAAGTGAAGATTACGCAGTTCAGGTGAAATCGAGTGACCAATAGGAGAGAGGGAAGGAGTCGTCAAAGCGAGTACGTTTATAGGAGCGAAGGATGACGAGACCGGGGACTACGGCACGCCAACTCCAACGGAAGATTGGCGTAGACTATGCTTCTAGATCTGTGCAATATACCTGTTGGACGGCCAGAGTTTCTTTTCTG
Organism: Musa acuminata AAA Group; assembly: GCF_036884655.1. Classification (NCBI taxonomy): domain Eukaryota; kingdom Viridiplantae; phylum Streptophyta; class Magnoliopsida; order Zingiberales; family Musaceae; genus Musa; species Musa acuminata. The sequence continues at coordinate 3,557,011 of NC_088338.1, read as the reverse complement.
GTTGCCGAAAACCGAACCCTAGCGGCTAAGTTGGTTCCAGTTCAACACAGCTCAATTCCGTCGCCACCCGTTTCTGCACTCAGTCTCCGCCCGACGCGAGCCCCGCTAGGCCTCCGACACAGGCCCCACTAGGCCTCCGACACAAGCAAGGTGGTTGACCGGCCGAGTGACGTTAGGATGAGTTGCCTTCCGAAGCAGGCCCGAAGAGTAAGAACAGCGTCATACAAACCCTTTCATAGCTTCTTGTGATTGGACCGCCGACGCGGACCCACGTGACCATCGCTCACTCGACTCGCAAAGCTGGCAGGTGCCACGCGTAACACCCGATCGAGGATGGCACTTTCGACGTCAATAAATGTGGTCCGATGAGCTGACGGCTTAGGTGCCGTCATAAGTGGTATAGTATCACGCCAATTATTTTGGTGTATGTTAGTTAAATTGGTTTACGGAGCAGGGGACCATGTACCGACGCGAGTTCTCCCGGCTTTGGCTTTAGATATCGTGGGTGGAAAATGATCAAATATCAACCGTTGGATATCTGTACTATACAATGGGTATGAACCTGTTACGGTAATCGAGTGCCTTCTTCTCCGGAATTCTAATAATACTAATATTCAAACATAAACCAACACTAGTATCTATTTTTTATTTAATTTTATATCAAATTAATTAAAAAAAATATGAAATATTCATCAGAATTAAGACTTAAAATATGGCAGCCCAATCAACACGAGGAGCAAGATAAAAGCTTCGGAGATAACTAATTCATTATTCGTGGACGAATGATGTATTGTGTGTTTTTTGTGAATAAAATCATCAAGAGTGTTTTGAAGGAAAATCTACGAGCAACATCACATGCGTAGCAGAAAAACATAAATCAATAATTGATAATCAGTCATCATGTCCTATACCACTCGATGTGGCCATCACGACTACTTTATAGCAAATCAGTTAGTGGTTGTAATGAATCGATTATCATTTTCTCTATTGTTTAATGTGGATGCTTTTATACCACTATATTGGGTCAATCACGTTCACCCTCTGTCGTCTAAAGAGGATTGATGAACTAATCGTCGATGTACTCTACCACATAACGTAAACTCCTCAATAATATTATATTAGTTCATGTTGTCTCACCCATTACCGATGCATTTGCCCTATGCTAAGCATCAAAAGGCACATAATATGCCCATCACATAATTTCTCCCTTTGGGAGAAATCGTGTAATACACCTATTTGGAGAGAGTGGGAGCACAAATGATATGATAAATATTCGTCTCGATTATGACTCAAACACTTAACAACTCAATCGACATGAGACAAATACCAAGAGAATACTTCACCTATATCTAAAAAATATTTCATCGACTCACTATAGAAGGCCATTTAGTAATGGTAATCAATGTTAGCTATTATTTATTATTATTATTATTATTATTATTTTCATTCTATCATTGACTCAAGCATGAGATGGATTATGTTGAAAGACTTACCGAACCTTATTATTCGACTATCAAATAAGCATATAAGCTCTTCTCAATTTATGAGCAAGCATTCAAGTCCTCCTTAACTACTACACTAGACTTGTTGCTCACATAGGCCAAACCGAGTTGAGTTGATTCAAGCATCATCAATGTTATTCACATCATATCACAACTCGATTTAATAGACATACAACCAATTTTATTAATTAAAAATCTAAAAATTTGAAGGTACATTTATATACATATATAATACAATGTTAATATTTGTAAGATCATAATATCAAATTTTGTTAAGTATTTTAACATCATGAATCTATCTATTAGTTATTTTTTATTGCCAACTTGATGTATTTAAATTGATTTCACTTGTCTCATCTTTTAAAATAATGTTAAGTTCATGAGTGGACGAGAGGTCTACGGTCTACCCTAACCCTAAGGGTGTGATCCAAAATTCAACTAAATTTTTTTTTGAGCTAATTGGATAAAAAAAATCAATTGATGGTTAAAAAAATTTCAAAGAAGTTTATATTATATACAACAACAACGATAAAACCATAAGTCTCAACTATTTAAGGTTTGAGATATAAAAAAAAAAAATATATATATATATATATATTTAATTAAGCTTAGATTACTTAAATATATAATTATAATTTATATTAATATATTTTTTAGATATTATTTTATCTCTCTTCATATCATAACATAAATCATTTCAGATTTTTCGTGTCCGAAAGTTTTCTATACAAATGTTTATATAAATTTAAATAATTTTCTCTTATCTTTTATCTAAGTAATACTTAATTCATAAATAAAAATATAAATTTTCTATCTTTAGTGGTAGTTTCACATATCAATCTCAAAATTCTCAACAATTATCTCATAATTTACTCAAAAAATTACAGATAAATTCGGAAAAAAAGAATAGTTTTCGGAGCTTAGGTCTTATTTGGGTAAATCATCACTTCAAGGTTGCTTTTTTGTTTATTTTTCGGGCGTCCGAGGAAAGCCACTCGCATTCCGCAGTATAGGAAGGTCACAGCCGTTCATTCCATATCGGGCGGTCAAAAATCGACATGTTCGTCAAATTTGGTGTCTTTGAAAGAAAATTGAAAATAGAAATAACCCGAGCAGAACACCGCACCGCGGAAGACGCCCAAACCTTTGGTATAAATAGCGCGTCTCTGCGTCGGTCCAAACCCCACCTTCCCCTCTCTCGCCGCCGCTCTCCTCGCTAGGTTTGATCTCGGGTGGAACTATGTTGCTTTATCAGGATTTGCTCACTGGTATGAATAAAGATTATTATCTCTTTTTTCATCAAGTATTTGAACTCCCGATGCCGTTCCTTGTGGCGGAATCGGATTGCACAGTGAAACTAATTCGTAGATCCGAAGAAAACATTGGATCTTGGGAATCACGACCTCATAATTGAAGCTGCATTCTTAACTTGCTCTTCTTGTCTTCCTCCTGATTTGATTCCCGCATCTTCGATAGTATTTTGCGTGTTGTTTCGCTTTTATTTGTAGTGTGGTTAATTATCTTCGGGTGTTACTGGATTGGGGTGGGATAGTCGCTTTCGTTCTGTTGATGTACAAGACCCATTTTCTTATGCTATACTCGTTATTAAATTACTTCTTCATCTGTTTTTTCTGTTTGTGCTTGTGTTTTGGATCACTCTTAGATTATTGTTGTAATCCGGGCACTGCAGAACTTTGATCACATTAAGCAATTGAATTATATTTCAAGAATACTGCAAACCAGCATCAGAGCTTATTGTTGATCAACTATTGTGGTCCTTGAGTCGATTTTGAGTATGGATGGGAGAACGGGCTGAGTGTCTTGGAAGTCGAAGTTGGTGTCATGGTTTACAGAATGATATTTGTATGTCAATATCAGATTTGTATCATATTGGTCTTCAACTTATGTTATTGGGTGATTGTTTGGAGCTTATGTTGTTATCTGTAGGTGTTTAAGAGCGCTTTTTATTCGCTATGAGTGCTCTGGTTCATGTCTGTTTGTGCTCCATGAATCATAAAACATAAAAATGATGTACAGTAACTGGCCCGGTAAATTTTGTTTGGGTCGGAATCTCTATGCCTTGTCGATGTCGGTTGTGCTTGTCTTTGTCCATTACCTGAACGGAGAAGGCCAGGACATTGTCCATTATCTCAGTCATCATTGAATGGCTTTTGGTTCTTGATCTTCATCAAATCAGATATAGAAGCAGTCAGATATATTTGAAACAAACATTTTATTTCATTTGAAGAGCTTGAGTATTGGAAGTTGGTAAATATAATGACTGCTTGGGGGAATCAGATATCACTTTATGATTTTGATTGAATCTGATCCCATCAAGGGAATTTGTATACGATCGAGGTGGGTTATTCCATGTTTTAGATTCTGATTTTTTACATGATTTATGTAAATGTGCAAACCAAAAGTAGTCGATCTAACTTCAATTCCACTGTTCCAATTTCAATGGCGAACTAAATTTTATCTTAGATTTGAATGGCCAATTCCTTGTACATTTCTGTGTCATGATCACAAGAATGTGAATATGATCTTAGATGGGTGGAATTTTGATACACTTTTTGAAATAATTAGGAATACAAATCGAAGCACCATTATAAATGGAGGTATCAAGTCCTTCTTGTTTGGAGAATTGGTATTCCACCTAGGCTTTAATGAAATAAAATTCATGACAGAAGCTAATATGTGGTTTATTTCTCATCAATTATATGGAACTAAGTTGATTCCTCGGAAGTCGGAGAATATAGCTTTTCAATCCCTTTTATCACACTAGATTTCATTGGTATAGGTGCTCCTTGTTAGGTTCCACTGTTATGTCTCATCATGTTGCACTGATGTACTTGCTACATGCTATATTTTCACAAAATATATATTAAGACTGAAAAAGGAAAGTTACAGAACCGCTTTAAAAAATTGATTATTGTAACATATCTATAACATACAGGCCTTTAGGACTTGCAAGGGTACTGTGGTGTTTATGTGGCAGTCAGAATGGTGTACAATATGATAAAGTTCCATTGTAATGTATACTATAGTTTTCAAAATATCTCCAATTTTGCTTTTGAGAAGCTTGTGACACTTTGTTTTTCTGAACCTTGGAGATTGGCTAAACAGATTATGGCACTTTTTTGTTCATTTCATATGACAATATCTAATATTCGTAATTAGTAAATTGTTCCTTGAAAGAAAGTCTGTCACTTTCACTTCTTGGTTGATTCTATGACTTTATCTATGCTTGTTGTCGATGGAGAGAAGCTTTATTTATTTATTTATTTTTGTTTTTGAAAGTTGCCGACGACGCCTTAAAACTTGTAAATTTGTCTTTTGTGTTTTTACAGATGATGAGCTATTGTCGGACTCATTCTGTTACAAGGAAATTGAAAATGGGATGTTGTGGGAAGTTGAAGGGAAGGTAAGGATATGGTTTTACTCTACGTTGTTATCAATTGAATATTAAACTTGTATGTTTTTTTCTTATGCCTTTCTTTATATGTTACTTTTATAATACTATTGATGTATGCCCTTTGTTTTTGGTACACCACCTACTCTCTCTGCTGCTTTCTTTTGTACTAATCCATGACACCATATCAAGATGGGTAATTGTTATGCATAAATTTGCATATATGTTACCTCAATGCCACTCAAATTTCTTGACATTTGGCAGTGGGTGGTTAAAGGAGCTATTGATGTAGACATTGGTGCAAACCCTTCTGCAGAAGGTGGAGAAGATGAAGGGGTTGATGATTCTGCTATTAAGGTGGTCGATATAGTCGACACGTTCAGGCTCCAGGTCAACATTTTTTAATGTCTTTTATGTGGTTCGTTAGATCTATTTAGATATTTTTGGACTTTATTTAGTATGAAAGTGGCCTCATATCATTTTCAGGAACAACCAGCTTTTGACAAGAAACAATTTGTGACCTATATGAAACGTTATATCAAGTTATTGACACCGAAACTTGATGAAGAGAAGCAAGAACTGTTCAAAAAACATATCGAGGGAGCTACAAAGTTCTTACTTTCAAAGCTCAAAGACCTACAATTGTAAGGATCTTTTTTTTTTTAATATTTTATGTTAGTTTACTTTTTTCTTTCATTTATTTGTCAAAGAATAAAATTGTTAAAAACCATCACAATCTTTGTTACATTTTTTCCTTGCATATCATTGTTGTTGTTTTCATCAAACTCTTACTCTTTGTAGCATAACTTTGTTCATTCTTTTGCCTTTTAGCACATAATACTAGTATAAATTACTGCACTTTGTCACTTTTTATTAAGACATCAGACTTTATATTTTTAAATCGAATGACAGTTCTGAAGGTAGGTTGTGATTCTTTTAGAATCTCTTTCTTTCTGACAAATATCTTTTGGCAGTTTTGTGGGTGAAAGTATGCACGATGATGGCAGCGTGGTGTTTGCATATTATAAGGATGGTGCGACTGATCCGACATTTTTATACTTTGCCTATGGATTGAAGGAGGTCAAATGCTGAATGTCATGCTGCATGTACTTTGGATGGTCAAGCTTTCTTAAATATTGTTTTGGATATGCTTTCAAGGAATTCAGGAGTTATTTTAGGTTTGGAGTCAAGAAAACAGAACAAGTATTCAGTTTTGATTTTTCATGGGTTGTGCCACCACCAATTATTGAATTAATTAAGTTTCTACTCTCTGGTTTGCTATCAGAAAATTTGCAAGGAGGTGAGCCAAAATCACTTCGGTAAGCAAACATGTTTACAGATTCAAGAAATAGTAAGCATTTGTGGTATTTGATTGTGCTTACCATAAGCTATATGTTTATACATGTATATATAGTCCTTACACCTACAAAAAAATATCAGTAATAAGTCTCATATGTTTGCGAGTTCTTGCCGAGATGCCAAGTCACAACAGGGAAAGGATTGTTTACTGTAGATGTTGTAGTCTTTGCACTATAAACTCAAAGCTTTAAAGATTTGTTTGTTTCCAGTTGATTTATTTGAATCCGAAAAGGGCAACAAGAATTGTTACCATTTCAATCACAATGCTCCTTAGCCACCTTATAAGCATATGTTGAAACGCTGCCACGGGCTCATCTGTCATATATTCACTTATGTAGGAAAATTTGATTAATTAAGTTGATTATTCTTTTCTAGTGCATTTTGTTTCGATGTAGATGGAGGATCTACCTTGTTATAATTTTGCATCAAGGATTCAACATAAAGATTACCTAGAATGATATATGAAAGTGTATAAGGTTTATAGAGATATAAATGCAAAATACAAAATCTCTTAATTGTGGGTAAAATTAAATACTCAAGCATTAACTAAATTAAAATTATATATATATATATATATATATATATTCAAATATTAAGATTTTTGGCAGCATATATATATCCTTTCAAGATTGGTTCAACGCGGCACATTGTAGTTGGCATCAACTGACTTGGGTTGAAAGATAAAAGTATTAGTTTTAATATCCAAATTGTAAATTAATTATTAATGCCAATACAGTGAAGCAACAACTATTATGGAGAATCTTCGAATAGTGGCAAAACAAGATTGAATCCAATGCATAACTTTCGAATAGTACTCTAAAATAATCGTAGACATTTTGGTTAACAAATCCTCTGTTTCGTGAAGCGTTGTTGTTTATTCTTTTAAACATATTAGCCTTTTTTTTATTTATTATATCAAATGACGTACATAACTCATCACTTATATAATAATATACTATTTTTTAATAAAAAAATATTTTTTATTCGTTAAACTCTGACAGATAGTTAACAGTATTATAAACAATCCACAGTTTCTTTTTCTTGGAAAAAGAATATTTACTTTTTACCCTGAAGAGGCCCCCATTTTGAGTATTTACTGTAGGGGTTTAATGTTATCACCAAAGCAGTATGTTCTGTTTTCCCACCTCTTTTATTTCTTTTATTTTTCATCTTTCTTCGATTCAACAAATTTAAAACCGGTTAAAAAAAAAATCAACGAATTATGAACAAAAACATAGTTCGGGTCGGATTCTGTCGTGAACAGACCCGACCCAGCCGCTTTAACTCCTCAGTATTCGCCAATCTCCGTCGCATCTCTCTTAAACCCCTCTTTGTTCTCCCACGAGCGAGCCAGGAAGCGGCAGAGGGGCGGGAGATCGAGTCCGGTCGCGAGGGAGGAAGAAACCCTAACCCTTCTCCTCCAGGAACACCATCCTCTGCTTTTGATCTGCTTCGAAGGGATGCCGCGCGAGATCATAACCATTCAGGTGGGGCAATGCGGCAACCAGATCGGCATGGAGTTCTGGAAGCAGCTCTGCCTCGAGCACGGCATCGGCAAGGACGGCCTCCTCGAAGATTTCGCCACTCAGGCTCGTCCGATCCCTACTTCCCTCTCCGCCCTCTCTGGATCCGGTTTGGCTTTGTCTGTCCGTTAGCATATATCCGTATCGAACGCCGAAGATTTGATAGTTACACCTAGTCATCGGTTCCCATTTTGATTCGGAATGAATTCATCTCGGGTGTCCGAGATTGGATTTTTTTCACCTGAAGGCAGTTTATTTACCCAGATACTTGTCTTGCCTTGCCAGTTCCAACGAGATGCGTGTTGTCTCCGTAGCAAGGAGTTTAAGATTGCTGCAGTATACTCTAGGACAACCAGTTTGAGCTGAATTTTCACGGGAGAGGATGTGATTTAAGCGGCTTAGGTGGTTATAAAACATATATGATTTTGTGGCTCGTTTCTAAATTATTATACATTTTAACATTAAGGGCCTATTTAAGTAATCTCTTAATGCAATGAGGAGGAGTTGGCAGAAGTTGTGCATCAGTCTTCTTGGGACAATCGTTTTTTTGTACCTTATCACTTGTTATCAGGTTCCTTTTACTCCTATGTGACTTCCCTTGGGATCATGAAACATGAAAAAAGACTTATACGGTCTTGTAATTTGACTTTATGGAAAAAGTGATTACCATAGTAGTGACTGAGCCTTGGTGTCCATTTGATGTTAGGTTTGACAGTCATCGATCACAATTACTTAATATCCTGCTACAAATGTAAAAAAAGATAAGCTTTATGTTTCTTTCAAAGTCTTTGTGGCTCCTATGTTTTCTTCTATATGGTTCCTTCTATTAGCAACTGAAGTTATCGACAAAAGATTTCCGTTCTTCTTTGGATCATCCTGCTTACTTAGTTTCTATTAAAAATCTTGCTGTAGATAAGTTTGTAACCTATTGATGTTATACCATATGGAGTTTCTCCACTCTGATGGCTGGAGACAATGGCATGATCGGACAAAAATGTGAAACACCATGATGATAGAGCACTATGCAGATAAATTTTGGAGTTCAGGGTTTATGTGATACTAAAACATAATAAATATTTATTTACTTGCTGCAGGGTGGTGACAGGAAGGATGTCTTCTTCTATCAAGCAGATGATCAACACTATATACCAAGAGCTCTTCTAATGGATCTAGAACCAAGGGTTATTAATGGCATACAAAATAGTGAATACAGAAACCTTTACAATCATGAAAACATTTTTGTCTCAGATCATGGAGGTGGTGCCGGAAACAACTGGGCTAGTGGATATCACCAGGTATGACATGACATTGGTAAATCCTATCAGATTCTTCCTCTTCTTTTTGTGATTTAATTTAGGTGACCATGTAATTTCCAGTTTCTGGTATACACTAGTTCAGTATTTGATCATTTTGTATAATTCAATTGCACCTTTCTGTTTAAGGGAACCATGCTAAATATAGACTGAATTTTCTGCATATTATTTTTGAAATATTTTGCTAACTTGTACACATTGCTAAACTTACTAGAATGATAGTCCTCCTGGATATTTTTCTTGTGAAATTCAAAGTTGCACACCTTATTTCCTGTTTGCACATAATACTACTGACTAGAAACAACAATTTCGAAAACATACTCAATGAGATGAACTCTGAAAGAAAAACTAGAGGTGCCGTATTGCAGGTTGGAATTTTGGAACATGAATTGGAAATCCATGATACTGTGTCCTTTGAAGTTTGAAGTTTGAACTGCTGAATAAGCTTTATTAGTTAAGCCATGATTGTGTTTCCTGTCTGCATAAATTCTTAAACATAGAGTGAGGTGTCATTCCTCTTAACATGCACCTGCAATTAAGAACAAGAGAGAACCAAATATTTGGTAACTTCTGATTACCATTTCCTGACACCCGTTGTTGTTTTATTTGTGATGATTTCTTGTGTCCAGCAATTTAATCTGAATTTACCAGATAATGGAAAAATCTTTTCATTTACCACATAATGCATATTTAATTGGAATGTCAGTCAAGCATTAGTTTGGCACTGTGTTTTAACTTGTTGGATTTTTGCTATATGGACAATTAATTCAAGGAAAAATCCATGTGATGATGATGGAAATAGACAAGTTCGTTAGTGCTGTTCAGTTTTCACAAACCAAATAAAACTCTTCTATGTCAGTCCCATCTGTTACTCCATAATTGTGTTCAGAATAGTCATCTTGTTTGTCTTATGACTGAACTTTGAGGTCATTACATAATGAACTTTTGGTAGAAAGCAAATCGATAACTTAATTGCAAACAACGTGCAATTTCATTTCACTCTTTGTTGCAAAGTTTGTCACGATGATAACTTTAGATGTTATAATGCTTTATCATGGAGTATTAAAGTTTTCAATGCTCTGTTAGGTGAATTGAAGTTTTCCGGCTCTTAACCAATTGTTTTTTACAAAAAAAATATGATAAACTTGTTTATTTGGTACACTTATCAAATGACTTTTGGTGTTGGTGTGTAGCCTAATATGGACAGTGGTGAGTGCAGGCACTGTAAATGCTACTTTTGACCTTTTATTGAATATAATAAATGATATAAAAAGTAAGTTGTAAGGATCCATGCATTTAGACATGTTCATGATAAAGCTGTTAGCTTTTGCAAAGCAGTTTTAACTGTCAAACATAGCGGTTGCAAGGATTGATTATTCGGTTGGAAGTGTAAATCCATACAAGAAGAATTTCTTGCAACTTTAGTTTTTATCATGTAACATACTTCGGCCAAGTTGCATTCTGTGGTCATTAATAATCATTTATTTTGTTAGATACCTTGTTTTTAGAAGTTGAAATATAACCTGTTTATTCACAAGAATTTTGCAATGAAGGACTTCATATTTTAGCAAATTTTTTATCACAGTTTTCTTGTTCCATTTCTTTTTCTTTAGTGATTTAGAGATTAGAACATCTTTTTGTTGATAGATCATAGAAGCATGCTAAGGCTGATGGCAATGCATTAGATATTGGATATCTTCACAATACATTGTCAGGTCGTAGTTATTCTATGATTGCCTTGTTGATTCTAATGAGGTTTATCTATCTAGTTTTCTTGATTTCTTCTTCGGTGAGTAATTTCTACTGAAAATAGACATACAGGCATCACACTTCAATTTTATCAGCATGTTTAAAAAATGTGATCTTTTCTGTTGTCATACTTGTTCTTTAACCACATTTTAAATGTTGGCGTGCCCTAATGTTGATTTCCTGTAACACAATTAAAACCTAGGGAGAGCAAGTTGTAGATGATATCATGGACATGGTTGACCGAGAAGCAGATGGAAGTGATAGCCTTGAAGGTTTTGTTCTATGCCACTCGATTGCTGGTGGAACCGGATCAGGTGCTGGACTTTTCCCTCTCTCTTATTTGTAATATCTGAAAATGTTCATCTTACATTCTCATATGACTTTTGACACCTTTCTCATGTGGGTAATTATAGTGCATCCCTTTTGTCCATTCAAATGGACTTAACAGCTTGTACCAAATTGGAGTTTAGGGTTGGTTTTCCAACCACATATGAGCAATAATTATTAGTGTCTATTCTGATGATATCATGACATATCTATATGTATTTTGGAGTTCTTGAGTACTTGCATATTATTAGCTGAAGAACATGCGTCCTAGTGCTTAATTAACTTTGCAGTATATCATGGTTAATTCCAATACCTGATATGGTTGTTTTAGTTTTTACTGCAATTCTTTGTTATTATTTTATTAAGGCAATTTCATGAAGGACAGATATGAGAGGCGACAATATAGATTATAAAGTCAGAGGTTAGAGCTACACAGAAATCTATAGTTGGTTTCTTTGACTAGAAAAAATTATGCTGATAGTGCATAGTAACATAATTATAGATGTCTCATTGTATTTATCTGAGAATCGATGAGAAATGCTTGTGTGCAACATTGAAGGTCACTAAGACTCCATGGGAAAACTGGATTACTACTTTCCATGAGCATTAAGCATCTTAGAACCCAATAGTTTATGTTTATTAAGATGTAATGCCTAGTTATAATTAAGGAGATGGTCCTATGAGAGTGCTACTTGCAAGTACAACAGGACAATTCTAGTTTAACATGTCATTATTTTGTTCCAGCTGTTGCTCTTTTAAGAACATAAGCCACATAGTGTAACTAGTATAACATTGAAGTCTGGTAGCATTGAATGGCTAAGGACCACAACTGTTTTATCAATTTATTTAGAGTTTCACTAGGTACATGATCACCTTAAAAAAAGTGTCAAAATTTATGTTTTGACCTCATTGTTGCTGCATTTAACTTTGACTTTGAGCACCTTATACTTTATTTCTACCCACTCCATTATGCTCCTTTTATTATCTTGCTTTATGCATCTAACTTGTATCCAATACCCATTTGAGTATTGCACATGAAAGTGCATATGAGGTTTAGGCTATCAGTCATTGAATTGGACATTTGAATTGGTTAATTTTCCCATGCAGGATTTAGTCTCTAGAGATCAGTGACATTAATCTTTAAAGCTATAATTGATCTCCATTTAGGAATAAAGCTCCCATGATCAACAGCTGCCTGATCAGGAATTGACCTTGGCATAATATTTGTTATGTTTAGATGAGAGTCATCGTCTGCAGATATTATTGAGTTAATGCGTAGAAACTCTAAGCATTTGAAGGCCTCCTGAATTTTTGGATGATCCTTACATAAGTTGCTCTGCCTGATTTCATTGTGGGAATTAAGATTGTCTATGTTGGGAAATAGAATTCAAGAAAGTTATGTTGGTTTTTTTATAATTTCCTGATAATTCTACTGCTGGTTTTTTTATGCTGCACCATTCCTCATGTCAGTATGTTCTAGAGTAAATAGCAATTCATGCTTTAATTTCTTCTTGTACCTGTTATGCTAAGTGATGAGATGCATTTGGTGCCATATGCATTCTACCAGTATTATTATTATTTTTCCTCTTAGGTTATGCTATAGCCATTATGTTGGTATATCATAACCCTTTGTGCAGTTTCTCTTCTCATGTAACTTGAGTATAGTGCAGGTATGGGGTCATATCTGCTGGAGACTCTTAATGACCGTTATAGCAAAAAACTCGTCCAGACTTACAGTGTGTTTCCCAACCAGATGGAAACTAGTGATGTGGTTGTCCAGCCGTATAACTCACTCTTGACTCTGAAGAGGTTGACACTGAATGCTGATTGTGTTGTTGTTCTTGATAATACGGCACTAAATAGGATTGCCGTGGAACGCCTTCACCTGTCAAATCCCACCTTTGCGCAAACAAACTCTTTGGTTTCCACAGTAATGTCTGCCAGTACAACTACTCTGCGTTACCCGGGATACATGAACAATGATTTGGTTGGCCTCCTTGCCTCTCTAATTCCAACTCCGAGATGCCATTTTCTAATGACAGGATATACACCACTTACTGTAGAACGGCAGGTTTGACATTTGCTCTTATAACTCCGAGTATTGCAGTGAAAAGAGAAAGTCTAAATTGGCAATCATCTGTAGATTTCATAATCACATGTTAGATGTTTTATAACATTGACCTAAAATTGACAAAAATGTTGATTTAACTGGTTCACTTCTATTTATTCTTTGTATATACTGCTTTAGTAGTGTGTGGATAATTGGTAGATTAAGACAGGAAGTCATGACAAAATAAATGGAATCTAGAATCAGTTTGTTTTGTTTATATTTCTTCACAATGCTAATTTTTAGTAACCTGACGTCTTAGTGAAAAATCCTGGCATTTGTATATATACGATTGATGTTGTAGATTGCACTATGCTTTCTGCAGTTTGCTTACATCATTTCATTTAAGAGAACCAACTTTATCCTGACATGCCATGCATACATTTCTTCTGGATTGGTGCATGTATCATTTTGAGAAAAGATAGGATACATTGGTGACAAGGATGATTAAGATGATAATTCTGGCTCCTGAATATCCTTTTATCTTCTAATAGCAATCAAGAATTCTTGCTAAGACTAATTCTTCTTGGAACGTTAATCTACTATCTTTCTGGACTTAGATTGACCTGTAATAGATAAAATTATTTTGATGTAAGACCTACAATGGACAATTTAATTCTTATGCCATTGTTGATTTCTTCTTAAGATTCTTGTTCAAAATTATTATATAGGAGAGTTTTTACCGGGAAATTATTTGTTTTCTATGCATAAATAGTGTTGATGTTTTTGTTATGAGTTTTTTCTTTGGACTGTTGGCAGGTTAATATGATTCGTAAAACTACTGTGCTAGATGTGATGAGAAGACTGTTGCAGGTAAGTGCTTCCATCCCTTTGAATCATCTGACAGTGTTTGTGCTACTTTATGTGTCAACCTTTGGTATTCTACAGGCAAAAAATATCATGGTGTCTTCTTATGCCCGCACAAAAGAGGCTAGTCAAGCTAAATACATATCCATATTAAATATCATTCAGGGAGATGTGGACCCTACACAGGTAATATTTCGTTTAAGATAGGATCGACGATGATGTTCTATCTAATCTAAATTTGGGAAATCTTGTGGCAGAAGTTTTGATTGTTCCACTTGAAGAGTATTATAAACATTTTATGAGAAGTTGTACATTCGCAGCAATTGGCTTGGATAATATTCAATCTAAAATCCATTACAACATATACAATTTTTTAATTGTTTATGTAGTAGCAGTCCATCTTTACAGGACAGGCAAGCAATGATGGAAGTAGAGAGCTAATATTATCAGCGACCAGACATATTTCTGTTTCTGATGGCACAATAACCAATTATAATTGAGCAAGAAGGATTGTAGGCATTTTCTTGTTTATCAAGAGGAACCAATCGAAAGAAGTGCTAACTGGAAAACACTGGCTATTTAAGCCAACATAGAACAAAGAAATGCAAGAAGGGGATTTGCTGAAAGCAAATAATCAAACGCATTTCTGAACTATCTGATCTATAAAAAGCTTAGTGAGCCAAGTGTACCTTTTGGTCATATTTGGATTGCATCTTTTTCTTCTTTGGTATTTCCTGATTATTTTTTCCCATATTTTTAATTGATATGTTGGAGAGTGAAAAAGTTATCGTTTAGTTGTTCAGTTAGTGTTGAGTCATCCTATGCATATAGATAGGTTGTGAGAGTCATTGAGTCACTGGAAAAGGAGTTTTGTTACTTTTAAATGTCTCTTTAAGTAGGAATTTTAAATAAACATGAGCTTTTTGTTACCTTACTCTAATAAACACAACTTTAAAGAAGCACTCTTATTCTTGGGTTTTGTAATTTTCTTTTCTCTGGCTATGCGAAGTGTTATTTTAGAACTTATGAACCTTACCTTTTTGGATTAAATCAAATGAAAACCAGCAAATTTGCTATAACTGAGACTACAAGGGCTTCTGCAGAACAAAAATAATATTCTGAATCTTGGTCACTTTTTCTTGTTGCAACAAATTTGAGAATGCAGAAAAACAGTTTGGAGAAACTAGTGAAATCTTCCATTTCATAAATTGTTATAGTAATTAGTAGTTAAAATGTTGACAATGTAAGCTATTACTTGTAAGTGCACCGGGGAAGTCATAAATAGTTCCACATTTTCCACTAGCTTTATAAACTAAAAAAGAATGACTTCCACAATCAGTACTATGACAAAGTTTTGGTCGAGAAAATGGAATTGCTTACTAGGCTGTTTCTGGTGAACTTAAAAGGCCAGAAGTTTGCTACTATGCAGTAAACATTCAGAATAATTGAGATCTTATTCCTTAAGATTTCCAATCAAAATTAAATTGTAAAGCATTAAGGACCGTCGATGATTTGCTTCTAAAATTTTTGCATCTCATTTGTTATGTCAAGATACTTTTATGACAACTTAGCCTAGTGGTCATCTCCTGTAATAATTTTCATGACTTCCAAGCTTCAAATTCTTGTTGAGGTCGCACCAAAGTATATTAATTGAGTATCTCTGGAATCATGTCTTCTTTAATCGACAAAAATAATGTTTATTTTATGGTTAGATTCATTAGTTATTATGGATTTACTTAAATATGTGCATGCAGACTATTAATGCAATTTCTTAGGTTACCATCAATTAACTTAGATGAAGTTATGTGGGAGAACAACATTCCTTTCTCAAATAAAGTGACATATCTTGGGCACCATGAAGTGAGAAAAAAAAGTTCTTTGTCCAATTACCTTAAGTTAGAATTACCATTTTTTTTAACACTGACATGACAGCGGTTATTGGTATCATTTAGCTTATGACAGTCAGTTAAGTCGCCCAACTTGCATCATGAACTTGTTCTAGTTTTTCTAAGCTTAAAACTTTCTTTTGGTGCTTTTTGATACTTGTGTTTTCAGGTACATGAAAGCTTACAAAGGATACGGGAAAGAAAACTTGTCAATTTTATTGAGTGGGGCCCAGCTAGCATTCAGGTCATGTGGATGTCATATCATTTACCGTCATAGGTGGTTATTGGATATTGGTTTGAGCTCTCATTATGATCATCTGCAGGTTGCATTATCTAGAAAATCACCCTACATCCAAACCACTCATCGGGTATAACTACTTTCTTCCTCGGAGACCTTTTTCACTAATTAAATTTCCCACTCTCTTGCATTTGTTCATTTACAATATATATTTTGACTTGCTGAAATATAAGAAGGAATGATTATATACTTTCTGCAAATTATATAGGTAAGCGGTTTAATGCTAGCAAACCATACCAGCATTCGACATCTTTTCAGCAAGTGCCTGGGCCAGTATGAAAAGCTAAGGAAAAAGCAGGCCTTCCTTGACAATTATCGAAAGTTTCCAATGTTCGCTGTAAGTTCATGAAAATATTCAGTAAGACCCATTTTTTCTTTTAAGTACTTTAATAAGGAAAAGTACAATATATCAATTCAAATCAATCATTTAATCTTTCTTTCAAGTAACATTTCAGATTTGTATCTGAAAACAATTTTTTGTCTGATTAAATGGCCACAATCTTTGTATAATCCTCAATTGAAAAAAAAAACTTTCTTACAGGGATGAAATTCAAGGATTATCTTCTTTTTCTTTAGAATCTTCAATCAGATTTTTGGTTATCTCCTTCGTTTCATTTAGTTTTCTTTTTTATTCTTCTTGGACAATCTTGGAAACTAATATGAGATCGTGGCAGATATTGTCTTATGACAACTTATGAAATTTGGAAGACACATCCTAAACTAGTTAA